>NW_028263388.1:1065000-1332500 GCF_051168715.1 Poecilia mexicana
GGATGCCTATGAAAAAGGAAGAGCTCAACGAACAGATCTGGAAAAACAACATAAATGAACCCAAAATCCCAACCAGTTTATAAAGATAAAAGAACTAAGAAACAACACTGATAAAATGCTCACATATGAAATTGAAAAGAAATCAAAGTTTATTAATCATATCATGAGGAGGGATATAAAGGAACGAAACTGTCGGCAAAGAAACTGAAAAAGCAACAGATAGAAATATCTGTAAATTAAAGGATGAAACAAATCAAATGAAGCAGCAACAGGTTTAGGACAAACTACCAGAGATTATACAGTCAACCTCCCTCCGCTAAGGATGGACAGATAGAACCTGGACCTGCCCTGGAGAAACCCAAAACAAACCTAAATAACAAGAACAGAAATAAAAAGGCAATTAATGGGTTAAAACGGTAAAACACCAGGAAGTGATGGACGGCCATCCTTTAGTGAAGATTTTCTTCACATCCTCTTCCAGAATCTGGAGAGAACATTGTTGGAAGAATATAATCAGATTTTCTATAACACCCCAAATTACTAGTAAATTCAGATCAGCCTTGCTGGAGCACTGAATGTTAATCAGCATATTTTCTGGCTTTGCCCCAGAATTACACAGTTCTGGAACGAAATGCACAATAAGATTGAAACAATATTGGGTTACTAATACCCAAGTCTGGTTCTATGCCTTGGTCTTTTGGACAATATTGGACTTAATAATGACTGTTTGTTAAAAGTTCTGTTGGTGGCAGCCAAAAAGGTGGCAACCAGAAAGTGGTGCAAATCTGAACGTCCTCCCACAAAGGAGTGGATTCAGACTGAAGTCATCATGTGAGATGGAGAGTCTAACAGACTGAGGACACAGGAAGAGCAAAGCCTGGACAACATCAACGATACAGGACTCATTTTGGACATGAATGGGCCCCTTGTGTTTTGTGTTACTAAAATAAGAGTCTCCCCCTGGTGTGAGTTTTGGTTCGATTGTTCTGTATTTTTTGTCTTTTATCATTTCTATGTATTGTCTGACCTTTCTTCTTGAGTGTACTCTAATAACATCAACACAAATAAAAATAAAGTTATAAAAAAAAACAGGATCTGGGTTCGTCTTTGGTCGAAATCACTTCCTGTGTTCAGTTTTAATAGCGCAGCTAAAAGCAGAGGTGGATTATAGAGAGAACGAGCAGATGGTTAGTTACCATGGCAACACAAGGAAAGCGGGAAGCTTAGAGAAGACGATCGCTTTGTGTTCATCAAACATTTCCTACTAAAACATCGCAGTTTTGTTCTAATTTACTTTTGAATTGTGGACAGACGGCCGCAAAAAAATCTGTCCAGGGTCCACAGACAGCCCCCGACCCCCACTTTGAACACCCCTGGTCCAAAGCATCCCATAGTAACTCCCAGAGGCTGATTGTTGCTCTGGACTTTATTCAGGTAAATCAGAGTAAAAGAGAGCTGAACACAAATGCATGCCACACGTTTCAGATTTTTACATGGCCATCATGCACCCATGTCCCAGTCAGCTCAGACTGGGTGAATCAGTGTAAACTGGTTTCCAGTGGGTGAAACTGAAACTGGGTCGCTGCCTCTGCCAGGAGCCAGACTTTGTCAAAATGTGACGCCCTCTAGAGGTGACACAGCGAAGCTCCGTGAAAAAAATGAAATAAAAATCACAGTTGCCATGGCAACAACATCACAAAAAGGACAGCAGAGAGGGGCTGCTGTACAGTAGATTTGTTCTGCTTCTGGGAGGAAGAATGACAAATCTTTGTCCTTTTTTTGGGTTTGAGATCAGAACCGGAGGAACGGATCCAATCAGAACCGACGCGATGATGTCACACAATTATAACCTGCAGAAACCAGCAGCAGAACGTCTGAAACCCTGAAGCTGCAGCAGGTGCTGCTGCTGCGTCACAGATAACAAACGTCCCGTTTATTTCAGAGGAACCGCGGCCTCCCTCCCTCCGAAGTGAAACGTTGACCTTTAAGTCCTCAGAGCAAACAGCAGACGGATCCTTCAGTTCAGGCAGAATAATCTGAATATTTTACTGCAAACAGTTTAACAATCAGCTGATCGTCAATAATCTGGATTTATTTCAACTGTTCTTTACCAGAATCTTTCCCCAAATATCTGTGTTGACATATTTCTGCTAATGCACTCATAGCTTGTCGTTAGCTTAGCGCTTCAGCTAATGTTGAAAACCGTTAGCTTACCCCAAGTTAATTTTTCCTGATAAATCATAGATTGATAATTTACCTTTAGTCTTTCTTTTCGACTGTCATTTATATTCACGCTCTTATTTTGAAGTAACTGTCTACGTAGTTCTGTTTTCTCTCACATCTTCTCAATTTAGCTTTTAAACTTGACATTAAGGAGTAAATAGACCGAAATGTATGATTCAAGATAAGAATATGTAAAAATGATTTTCTTGGAGACATTCTGCAGGATATCATATTTTCAGAATAAAAGACATTTTGCTGTACTTGCTGCTCATTGCAGCCATAACACAGAGCAGCCTGGCCGCTTCGCTCCAAACCAGCAGATAGAAACGCCTCATTCAAATGGTTTGTTTCCTGACATTTTACCTCAAAATTCATGTGACTGTTGGATGGAAACAGTTTAAAAAACAATTTAAAACATAAAGACGTGGCCTGTGTGATTTTAACTGCATCACTTATTTAATGGAAACACCGGAAATGCCAAGCCGCGTTTTCTCTACATTAGTGGAAACCTGAAAACGTTTTGCACATTTATGATGGAGACGCAGCAACAGGATGGACCAGGATCTGCTCCACACCTGGGAGGGAAAAGCAGGAGGCTTTGCTCCTGGGACCATGAAGCTGTGAAGCATCAGAACCGGGCCCAGCTGGGACCGTTTGGACTCAGCTGATCCGCTGTCATGCCATGTTTTATTTAATCTGGTTCACAGAAAAACCCAAAGACATAAAAGTGTCTGAAACACAGAGACGTTACAAATCTGAGGCTCAGACGGACCTGCAAAGCTAATAACGCCAAACCTCTGTGTGTGTGTGTGTGTGTGTGTGTGTGAATGACTGAGGACAGAGCAGGATGTCAAACAGACCTGAGCCATCAGAAGCGGAGCGCCATGCGACGCTTCCTGTCAGGACAGGACGTGTTTCACCTTTATTTATTCAGCCGCCGCTAAACTCAGGTAGCAAATTACAGGAGAGCAAATTAATTTGAGGCGTGAAGGAAACCGATTAAAGGTGAGAGAGGAGGCTGATGTGGCGGCGGGCGTCACGCCACGCTTGTTCAATTTGACCGACAGAGCGGCTCACGCTCTGATTCGATTCAGCAGCAAGGGCGTCTTCTTCACGCCGTCTCCTGATCGTTTAGTCATGTCTGGGTCTCAGCGTCCGGCTGACCCTTTCCTGGACAAAACCACATACAGAAGGGGTCCAAAGTGAGGTCCGGGGGCCATTTTGGCCCTAGGATTGATTCATGGGTGTACCAGAAACACACAAACAAGGTTCCCACTGGAACTTTAATATGGAAAAAAAAACTGAAGAAAATGTAACTAAAATCAGTACAAGTTGGTGTTTTTATAGTGAAACCACGTGGAAAGTCCGTTTCCTTTTTACAGATTATTGCCGTGTGAATTTATTAACATAAAACATAAAACAAACTCAACTACAGCAAAAACACAGGATTTATGTTTTTTAACCTCTTTTATCATGAGGAGGAAAGAAAGGCAGAGATAAACGAACCGTCTATGTTCCTGCTGCTGTTAGAGCTGTTGTTCTAACGCGCGCACACACACACACACACACACACACACACACACACACACACACACACACACACACACACACACACACACACACACACACGTTTAGCTCCACACTGAGATTTTAAATTAAACCAACAGCTTAATTGATCATTTTACATTTATTCAATTATTGTTCAAGCAGCGTTTTTAATTAGCTTCTAAACCCACCGCGGTTCACGGCTCCTACCAGGACGTCAGGAAGAAATTTAAATTAAACTCATTCCTTACTTTATTTTTATTGCATTAAAAATAATACATGTATTTAATAAATTATTAAAAAGGACTGAGGTCTTCATCTGATTGGGTTGCAGGGCTGACCTTGGGTGCTTTAAATGCCAAACTGGAGGGAAACGCTCGGCGAGCGGCGCGGCGGCCATCTTGCATTTGGACCTCATGGTTCGGCTCACTCCACTGTTTTCTGCCCGATTCCTGACAGAAAACGCCTCTAAAGTCACTAAATGTTCAACAGATCCGACCTTTAAAGGATCCACTTCCCCAGCAGAACCAGTTGAAGGAACTGGGGGCTGTCGGGTTTCCACCAGAAAAACACTGATTGGTTGAACTAAACATGATTTCATTATTAAAAACATGAAGCTTCACGATGCTAACGGATGAAACGGATCACATGATTTCTGAATTATTTTACGTTCTGATTCACCAGCAGTGAGGAAAACAGGCTTCAGACAAGCTGGTAGTTTTGTAGTTACTACATTCTGGAGATGTTTGGTTTGTGCTCTTCATGTCGCTTGTTGTTAATTAATAAGTTGCTGGATAAAGAGAATCTCTGATTGCTGGGGAAGTTCTGACCCACATTTCTTCTTCTATCCAGCAGCAGGAAACTTTCCCAGTATGAGAACATCTAATGATCTGCTCTGAATGGAAAACGTCCGGAG
The DNA here is from genome assembly GCF_051168715.1 of Poecilia mexicana. Lineage (NCBI taxonomy): Eukaryota > Metazoa > Chordata > Actinopteri > Cyprinodontiformes > Poeciliidae > Poecilia > Poecilia mexicana. Next base: position 1,069,685 of record NW_028263388.1, read on the forward strand.
CGTTTGGCTCTGCTGGGGGCTTTTATTTTGGAGAATCCGACTGTTGAACTGCAGAGACGATTTTCTGTTCGATGGAAACAAAATCTGAAGCTAATCTAGAACAACATAGTTTATTTTAAACATTGGTGCTGTTCACCAGGAAACTTCACGTTTCCACCAGCAGAACAAGCCGACCAGGGGGCGGGGCTAATGACAGGGGCGGGGCTAACGACAAGGAGGCGGGGCTAATGACCGGGGGCGGGGCTAATAACAAGGAGCCAGGGCTAATGACCGGGGGCGGGGCTAATGACCGGGGGCGGGGCTAATGACCGGGGCTAATGGCAGGGGCTAATAACAAGGAGCCAGGGCTAATGACCGGAGGCGGGGCTAATGACCGGGGGCGGGGCTAATGACAGGGGCTAATGGCAGGGGCTAATGACAAGGAGGCGGGGCTAATGACCGGGCCTCACGATAATTTAACTTTACAACATGGACATGCCCGCAACAGTGGAGCTAACAAGTTTCACCACCACAGAGAGCGACTCTGTCAATCTGAAGTCCATCTGACATGAAGTTCAACAAACCCAGAGAACAGAAACATCAGGCTGCTGGTGATGAAACACAAATTCAAATCAGTTCAGAACCACAGAGAGCGATCCGATCATTTCAACACTATCAGTTTCAACTCGGAGCCTGGAGCAGCTAGCAGCTGCTGAAGCTGGTTTATTGTTGATGCGTTGAAGCGGGAACGCAGCGCAGTGTGTCCAGCGCCTCGTGCTCCTCTGGATGTTTGTAACTCGGCGCGGATCGCGCGAACTGGACGATCTGGAAGATGGTCTGCCAGGCGACTCCTTAGTGTAAATAAGAAACACTGCCACCTACAGGTGGACGTTAGGAGTCACTGAAATGATTTTGCACAAAACAAATGAAGGCATCTGTTGATTTTTTTTGTCAATTCTTGGGAAAAACTGCAGCGTCTAATGAAGCTTCCACCTTCGTATCTGGGTTATAATAACAGCTTTGACTCAGTTACAGGCTGTCAGAACCAGAATCAGGACCAGAGGCAAATTCTGAGTTTTAACACCTGTAGCTGTAAATCCATTTCTGTGCATAATGTTTAGGCATCCAATTAAAACCTTAATGAGGCTCATTGGAAACGTGAAACGTTGCGATCTGTTGGGTTTAGATGCTGCAGATCCAGATGTTTTGTAGCAGAGATCCTGAGGAGCCGTGAGCCAACAGCTGGAAGGAAAATCAGGTTCTGCTGGACCTTTGATCCGTCTGGACAAAGATGGAAGGAGACGCAGCAGGTAAAGATCAGAGGACGCCTGGAGATTCGGCTCAAATGTAAACACGTTCAGAGTCAATATAACGGATCAGCAGCATCAAATTAAAACCGCGGCCGGGTCGCCGCCCGGCCCGCTCCAATATTTGTTTGTCTCTCCCAGGAAGGAATGTTTCTAACGAGGCTTGATGTGACATTTTGGGAAATCAATAACCGGGCCGCTCAGATTCGGAGAGCGAGGCGAGGCAGGAGCGCCGGCGGCGTCATGGCAACCACGGGCCGACCCGATGGTCTGGATGCTACGCTCACTGCCCTGCTCTTTTACCCCAGCAGGGCAACGCGTTGCCCCACAGAGGGGCAGGAAGAGGAACCGGGTCGGCCAGCGGGTCGGCCAGCGGCTCCGGCCCGACCCGGCCCCCCCACACGGCGCCGTTCGCACCGACAGCAAATGAAGAGATAAATTAGTAAACAGCATGAAAAATGCAGCAGCAGCATAAATAAGTGAAGCAAAATAGAGACGAGTTTTTATTAAAAATAAAAATTACAATTTAATTATTCATGAATTGTTCAGACTCACAACAACTAACCAGCAAGACCGGACCGGACCGGACCTGACTGGACTGGAGGGAACCGGGTCAGTGGGAACCGGGCCGGTGTCACTGTGGACCAGGCACCGGTCCAGACGGCTCGGGTCCGGTCAGAGCCGGTTCCAGGATTTTCTCTGTCGCTGCAGAAAGTTAATTTTTCTCCTGCTGGACCAGATAAAAAGTTTCCTCCTCTCGGTTCTGAGCAGCGTTAGTGATCCGGTTCTAACTGATTCAGAACCGCACCGAGTTCTTTAACAGCCACAAACTTCCACGTGTCTCACTGGAGCTTCAGAGATAAATCCCAAAGTGAAGAATAACGCTACGGTTTAACAAAGTTCATCTAAATAAGCAACTCCTTTGTGCTGCCGAATTATTGGATGAACATTCTTGTGTTTATAAGTGAAGTTATTGTTTGGAGGTTGACGGGTGTGAAAACGTCTCGGCATGAAGCTGAGAGGAAGCCCGACAGGCTGCCTTCATCCAACAGAAATATCCGGCAGACGGAAGATCAGCTGAGCAAACAGAATAAACTCCTGATCGAAGAACAAACTCCCAGTTGATGCAGGTTTGTGTGGTTAGGGTGTTAAAAACAGCTGGGACGCAGAAGAAGATGCAAAAATAAAAACTGGTTTATTCCTCTGCAGGCAGCAGGAAGAGTTCATAAGCATTCATTTCTCTAAAACCAAACAGCAGCAGCAGTTTGCTGTGAGACGCTTCAAACAGACGAAACTAACAATAACTTAATGCAACAGAAGGGTTTTATTCACATTAACTGCTAAGAATTTTAAGATTTATCCGTTTCCACACTGGGAAGCTTTAAAAAACCAGTGAAACCAGTCCGGCACCAACATGGGCTGAAAGCCGCCAGAACGGAAGAATCCATCGATCCAGAAGCAAAACAGAAACGGTTCATGAATCCAGTCAGGAACAGAAGTTCACCTCTGGAGGCGTTTCCTGTTTGGACAGGATGTCCATCGCTCCCAGTTAGAGGAAAGAACAGGAAGTTTACCAGAACACCGTGGAAGCTGTGAAGCACGGCGGTGGCAGCATCATGCTGTGAAGGTGTTTTACTGCTGGGCTGAAAACCAAACTACGGCCTGCAGGCCGGATCCGGCCCGCCTCCACATTTGGTCCGGCCCCATGAACAGTACCAGAGAGCACTCAGATTTTTTTTCATTTATTGTATTTTCCGGTTTATATGTGGATTTTTCTTCAACCACCAGGGGGCGCTTTAGCAGGAAGTGTGTCCTGTAAACTGTGGGGCGCATTGCTGCCATCTGTTGGACTTTTAGGGAACTGCTTGACTTTTATGTTATTTAATCAGTTCGGTTGTTTGCTAGCGGTAGAGCAGATGAACACGTGTCTGTTATGAACGCCGCCTGTAAGTAGCAGCTTATACTTCAAAACGAGCCTTTATGGTAACATATGAGAAATTAATATGTTATAGTCACATTCCCTCAGTGGAATATATAGTAATCAGTCCCAGTCACCGTTTCACTCATGGGTTTTGCCCCTGTGCTTTCTGGGTAAAAATCAATCGAGAAGTCTGACCCAAAGTCGGACGGATCTGAAGCAGAGTTCACACTGACCTCTATGAGCTTTCGCTCGTAGCTGGCGGCGAGCTCCTCGATGTCCCCGATGCATTTGCTCTGCAGCGAGGGGAGCTGATCTTCGCTGGAGCGCAGGACGGACAGACCTGCAGGACGGAGACAGACGGGGACAGAAAGACAGAGAGAGGGACAGAGACAGAGAGACAGAGACAGAGAGAGAGACAGAGACAGAGGGACAGAGACAGAGAGAGAGGGACAGAGGGACAGAGACAGAGAGAGAGGGACAGAGACAGAGACAGAGAGAGAGACAGAGAGAGAGGGACAGAGACAGAGACAGAGACAGAGAGAGAGGGACAGAGACAGAGAAAGAGAGAGAGACAGAGGGACAGAGACAGAGAGACAGAGAGAGAGACAGAGACAGAGACAGAGAGAGAGACAGAGACAGAGAGAGGGACAGAGACAGAGAGAGAGGGACAGAGACAGAGAGAGAGACAGAGACAGAGAGAGAGACAGAGACAGAGACAGAGAGAGAGACAGAGACAGAGAGAGGGACAGAGACAGAGAGAGAGGGACAGAGACAGAGAGAGGGACAGAGACAGAGAGAGAGGGACAGAGACAGAGAGACAGAGAGAGAGACAGAGACAGAGAGAGAGACAGAGACAGAGAGAGGGACAGAGACAGAGAGACAGAGAGAGAGACAGAGACAGAGACAGAGACAGAGAGAGGGACAGAGACAGAGAGAGAGGGACAGAGACAGAGACAGAGACAGAGAGAGGGACAGAGACAGAGAGAGAGGGACAGAGACAGAGAGAGAGGGACAGAGACAGAGAGAGAGGGACAGAGACAGAGAGAGAGAGAGAGGGACAGAGGGACAGAGACAGAGAGAGAGGGACAGAGACAGAGAGAGAGGGACAGAGACAGAGACAGGGACAGAGAGAGGGACAGAGACAGAGAGAGAGGGACAGAGACAGAGAGAGAGGGACAGAGACAGAGAAAGAGAGAGAGACAGAGGGACAGAGACAGAGAGAGAGGGACAGAGACAGAGAGAGAGACAGAGACAGAGAGAGAGGGACAGAGACAGAGACAGGGACAGGTTAGCTCCCTCTGACTGCACCACGGCTCCCAGCAGCAGAAACTGATCTCTGATCCAGTTTTTCTCAAACGTTTCCAGGCTGAAAAACTGAAACCATTTAGTGATCAAACGTCAAGTTGCTCCCAAAATAATAACATCTTAATATTTACAACCTGAAATGAAAAGTCTCTTCAGTCTCTTGTTGTTTTTGTTCATTGTGATGAGAAGGGAAATGATGTTTAATAAATGAATTATTTACATTCTGAAGGTGTGGATTCTGATCTCTCCTATGATGGAAACAGAAATCATGTTTTCATTTAGTTGTGTGTTATTGATGAAAACAAAACATTTTAGGGATATCTGTAATTTAGGAGCAGAATACAAGAACAACAGGCTGGAGTTGATCTGGCAGAAATCTTTCAGGCTGATGTAAATACTTTATTTTAGGTGTTGTGATGCAGTTAATCAGCGCGGGGCGCAGCGCTGCTCAACCCGCTCTCCGATCAGACGGCTAAATCCAACACGGCAAACAAACAGTTATGAATTATAAATTTATCTTCACTGCTCATGTACAGAGATTAAAGTTCTTAAAGTGTGAGACAGCTGCTGCACCGCGAGCTGCTGCTCAGCTCAGGACGGAGCGGCTCTCACCATGAGCCGTCTTCCCTCCACCGCCGGCTTGTTTGCCCAAACTTTCTGCTCAGACGCAGTTTATTGTTTCCTTGCTTGATAACAGCCTGAAGTCGTGACACGGCAGCCAGAAGCATCGACTAATCTACTTCCCTCCGCAAATAACGGCCGAGTTTGGGGAAGCTGCAGCTTCTGGGGCTTTTAAGTGGGTGGAAGATGGATCGGCTTCCTCCACAGCAGAAGCAAATTAACGGAGTTACTTCAGCGCCTCCACACAAAGCCAACACCCAGAGGAACAGGCGGAGGATCAGGTGTACCTCCACCTGAACCTCCAATGTGTTCATGGTGATGAGAAGGGAAATGATGTTTCATAAATGAATTATTTATATTCTGAAAGTGTGGACCTCCACCTGAACCTCCACCTGAACCCTGAACCTCCACCTGAACATCCAGGTGTTCAGGTGGAGGTTCAGGTGGAGGTTCAGGGTTCAGGTGGAGGTTCAGGTGGAGGTTCGGGTGGAGGTTCAGGGTTCAGGTGGAGGTTCAGGTGGAGGTTCGGGTGGAGGTTCAGGGTTCAGGTGGAGGTTCGGGTGGAGGTTCAGGGTTCAGGTGGAGGTTCGGGTGGAGGTTCAGGGTTCAGGTGGAGGTTCAAGTGGAGGTTCGGGTGGAGGTTCAGGGTTCAGGTGGAGGTTCAGGGTTCAGGTGGAGGTTCGGGTGGAGGTTCAGGGTTCAGGTGGAGGTTCAGGTGGAGGTTCAGGTGGAGGTTCAGGGTTCAGGTGGAGGTTCAGGTGGAGGTTTGGGTGGAGGTTCAGGGTTCAGGTGGAGGTTTGGGTGGAGGTTCAGGGTTCAGGTGGAGGTTCAGGGTTCAGGTGGAGGTTCAGGTGGAGGTTCAGGGTTCAGGTGGAGGTTCAGGTGGAGGTTCGGGTGGAGGTTCAGGGTTCAGGTGGAGGTTCAGGTGGAGGTTCGGGTGGAGGTTCAGGGTTCAGGTGGAGGTTCAGGGTTCAGGTGGAGGTTCAGGTGGAGGTTCGGGTGGAGGTTCAGGGTTCAGGTGGAGGTTCAGGGTTCAGGTGGAGGTTCAGGTGGAGGTTCAGGGTTCAGGTGGAGGTTCAAGTGGAGGTTCGGGTGGAGGTTCAGGGTTCAGGTGCAGGTTCAGGGTTCAGGTGGCGGTTCAGGTGGAGGTTCGGGTGGAGGTTCAGGGTTCAGGTGGAGGTTCAGGGTTCAGGTGGAGGTTCGGGTGGAGGTTCGGGTGGAGGTTCAGGGTTCAGGTGGAGGTTCAGGGTTCAGGTGGAGGTTCAGGTGGAGGTTCAGGGTTCAGGTGGAGGTTCAGGGTTCAGGTGGAGGTTCAGGGTTCAGGTGGAGGTTCAGGTGGAGGTTCAGGGTTCAGGTGGAGGTTCAAGTGGAGGTTCGGGTGGAGGTTCAGGGTTCAGGTGCAGGTTCAGGGTTCAGGTGGCGGTTCAGGTGGAGGTTCGGGTGGAGGTTCAGGTGGAGGTTCAGGTGGAGGTTCAGGGTTCAGGTGGAGGTTCGGGTGGAGGTTCGGGTGGAGGTTCAGGGTTCAGGTGGAGGTTCGGGTGGAGGTTCAGGGTTCAGGTGGAGGTTCAGGGTTCAGGTGGAGGTTCAGGTGGAGGTTCGGGTGGAGGTTCAGGGTTCAGGTGGAGGTTCAGGGTTCAGGTGGAGGTTCAGGTGGAGGTTCAGGGTTCAGGTGGAGGTTCAGGGTTCAGGTGGAGGTTCGGGTGGAGGTTCGGGTGGAGGTTCGGGTGGAGGTTCAGGGTTCAGGTGGAGGTTCAGGTGGAGGTTCAGGGTTCAGGTGGAGGTTCGGGTGGAGGTTCGGGTGGAGGTTCGGGGCATGAAATCCGGGCGCTCCGAGGAGCTCCGGTGATCCTGCTGACGTCTCTTCAGGAGACTAGAACGTCCAGACGGAGCGAGATGCGAACTGTCTAAACAAAGCAACGATCTGGAGCTGATTTACATCATCAGGAAAATATGAGTAAGTATTAAAGTATTAAAACATGATAAGTTATCATGGGATCAAATACAGAGGACCTTAAAATAATCCAGGATGAATTTTAGGGCTGAAACTCAATTATTTTAGTTATCGATTAATCTATTATTCTGACGATTAATCAGATAATAAAAGTGATTTACAGACAAAGAAGGTTTCTTAATCTTAAATACAAAATGTTTATCTTTTGTACAGTTGTGTCTGAAATACTGGTGAAATTCTTTCAGCAAATGGCCTTTTTAAGTCTGTAAGCTCCAGTTAATGATTAATCACGATGAATCCGATTAATCGTTTCAGTGGCCGTCCAAAGACTGTAGCTGGATTTCTTCTTCTTCAGCTCAAACACAAAGAATGAAACGCATTTTTTACCCAAACAGAGCAACAAAAATAAAAATGATGCAAACTGGCAGCCACTACTTCCTCCTCTTTCCATGCAGATGGATTAATGGAGTCGGCTAAATGCTTCAGGTAATGAAAAACAAACAGGAGCAGAAAACGGTAGGCGAGGAACGGAGGAGAGAGAGGAGGAGGAACGGATCCACGCAGCTGTTCTGGGCGAAGTGAGAAGAAGCAAACAGCTGGTCTGAAATAACTAAGTGGGCCAGAAAGCAGCAGCTGCATGCAGGAGTCCCTCAGGGCAGCAAAGGGACAAGAAATGCAAACCTGAAACCAAAGACGAGAAAATCTGAGAATTTTTAAACAAGCAGCAGAACTGGGCAGATTCTGGAGGAACGGCGAGTTCTTGGTGAAATTCCTGCTGCGTCATTTCCTCCATCTGAGGTTCTGTCCTGCACACGATCGGTGGTAATCAATTAATATATCGATTAATCAGACAATTATTCGGACAAAAGACCCGTCATTCTGCAGAAGTTTCATTTAACCACCTGGCCTTTTATACAAAGTTATAAATACATTAAAATATGCAAACAAAATGTAATTCCTTTTTAAAATAAACGTTTTATTGTGTAAAAGTCAATAACAGTTTTCATTTAGTGAAGGTTTGATCATTTCTAGAATCTGCAGCGAAAAAAAGTCCCAACATCAACATGAGGAAAACCTTTCTGCTCCTCTGGATCTGGAGGCCATTATTGATTAACTGATTAACAAAAGGTGATCAAAGGAGATTTTTACAGAACCAGGAGAAGATAAATCTGCCACCGGAGACATTCTGGTAGATTTTCAGATGAAGAACATTTTATTTATGGAAAATGTTTATCTTTTTGTACAGTTTTTGCTTCTTTACTCTGCTGTTCTTTCACCAAATTGACATTTTTCAATAACTGATTAATCGCGATTAATCGTTGCAGCGATGGTCGTCTTGAACTGATTCCTGTCCAAGCGAGGTTAAAGGTCACATTATGGAGACCTTTCACTTCCACTGCATAAAAACATTTAAATGTAAACATCTTCTAAAATCAACTGTTTACTAAAAAACGTTGTTTCAGGAACTGAGTGTTAATTTGTTCCAATCAGTTGTTTAGTATTAGAATCTCAAATGACCCAGTAAAACGCGACGGCGCGTCGCTGTCCCTCGTCCCAGACGCGTTTGTCCCTCGGGGGCTCCCTTCACTGCCAGTTTCTCCAGGGAAATCTGACCTACGCTCCGTTCTACCGGGAAACTCAGCCGGAAACTGGAGAATTTCTCCCCCTAAATGGGTCAAATGTTCAGAGAAGAACCGCTCAGAACCGGGCCGCGGTTCCTGCTGTCAGTTCGCTCAGTAAGACAGTGAAAGCACCGCCGGGCAGAAAGGCACTCCACATTCACCGGGAACAAACAGGCAATTGAAAATCCAGCGGGGAGCGACGGCGCAGAGCGCTGCTAGTTCACCAGGAAAACTCGCCTGCAAGTCGACGCATGTTTATTTTATTCTGCCCACAGTTACAGGAGAAACACTCCATCCATCCCCGTCTGTCGGTTTCTACTCCCCTGATCAGCCAGAAACCAGGAAACAAACCGAAACCCTGCAGACGCGTCTGTAAACAACAGAGAAATGAAGATTTTCACTGGAGGAAACTGTTTCACACGAGGAATTAAAGCAACAAACATTTAAATCGGCACCGGATGTGGAGCCACATGAGGACGAGGTTACACAGCAGACTGCCACTCAGGACAAAACCAGAGCAAAAATCACGGCCGAAACGATGAATCGATTATTGAAATAATCATCAATTAATTTAGTGATCGATATAAGCTTAAAAATGTCCAACTGCTGAGGGAGCAACACATTCAGAGCAGTAATGAAGAAAAAACTGCACAAAAACATTCACATTTTGCATTTTTACACCCAGAACTCTTCGATCGATAGTTTCAGCTTCATCTGGTGCAAATCCAGAAAAAAACTCTAAGCATCTTTTTGCATCCAATTATCAATCCGTTAATCTAAAAATAATCCCCAGATCAGTCCTAATCTGCACCGATGTCCAGTCCAGCAGAAAGGCCTGAGCTTTTCTCATGTTGATGTTAGGAGGATTTTTATCTGTAAAATTATTGTTTGCTACAAATAAACAAGCTGTTATTGACTTCTAGGCAACAATATGCTTATTTCCCCTTTAAAAATCATGAATTATGCTTATTTGCATTTTTAATGTATTTCTAATCTTGTATAAAAAAGGTTTATTTAAAAATTCTGGAAAAATCAGCGAATATTTTATCTGAATATTCAGAATAATCGATTAACTAACTAAAATCATCCTTAGCTGCAGTAGTTGAGCTTTTACAGTGTTGGTAACATGAGGGTGAATCCAGAAGCTTCTCCACTGAAGTCGAGCGTTGATGGGCGATGATGACATCAGCGCCTCTGGTGCTGCTCGGTCCATTAGCGGCGGCGCCACCGAGCCACGGTTCTGAACAAACAAACCTCGGTTCTGCAGCGACGCGCCGAAGCAGCGCTGCTCAATAAAACATGTGCAACAAAAAAACACAACTCATGTGCAACCAAGTGCAGCTGGCTGAGGCGCCGGCGTGAAACCCGGATGAAATCACTCCGGTTCCACCGCCGAGCTCAACATTCAAAAAACATCTGATCTGTTATGAAACGTCTTGGTTGAATCCTCCAAACTTATCCTGTCACTGAACAGATCAGAAACACAGGCAGTCATGAAAAGGGTCCAAGGCCTCCAGGTAAACAAACTAAAATTAAAAATTAAATCAGATTCTCCAGATGAACAAAGTTTGTAACGATCGACTTTCTCATCTCTGAACTCAACATTAAAGTCATTCAGGAAAAATAATTTTATCTGTTATTACACAGGCCTGTCTGTTTCCATCTTTCAAACTTCCTCTCCTCCTCCTCCTCTCCTCCTCCTCCTCCTCTCCTCTCTCCTCCTCCTCTCCTCTCCTCCTCCTCTCCTCCTCCTCTCCTCTCTCCTCCTCTCCTCTCCTCCTCCTCTCCTCTCCTCCTCCTCTCCTCTCTCCTCCTCCTCCTCCTCTCCTCTCTCCTCCTCCTCTCCTCTCCTCCACCTCTCCTCTCTCCTCCTCTCCCTCTCCTCCTCTCTCCTCTCTCCCTCCTCTCCTCCTCCTCTCCTCTCTCCCTCCTCTCCTCCCTCCTCCTCTCCTCCTCCTCTCCTCTCTCCTCCTCTCCTCCACCTCTCCTCTCTCCTCCTCTCCTCTCCTCCTCCTCTCCTCTCTCCTCCTCTCCTCCTCCTCTCTCCTCCTCTCCTCTCCTCCTCCTCTCCTCCTCTCCTCTCTCCTCCTCCTCCTCTCCTCCTCCTCCTCTCCTCTCTCCTCTCCTCCTCCTCTCCTCCTCCTCTCCTCTCTCCTCTCTCCTCCTCCTCCTCTCTGCCTCTCCCTCCTCCTCCTCTCCTCCTCCTCTCCTCTCCACCTCCTCTCCTCCTCCTCTCCTCTTCTCCTCCTCTCCTCTCTCCTCCTCCTCCTCTCCTCTTCTCCTCTCTCCTCCTCCTCCTCTCCTCTCCTCCTCCTCTCCTCCTCCTCCTCCTCTCCTCTCTCCTCCTCCTCCTCTCCTCCTCCTCTCCTCTCCTCCTCTCCTCCTCCTCTCCTCTTCCCTCTCCTCCTCCTCTCCTCCTCTCCTCCTCCTCTCCTCTCCTCTCCTCCTCCTCCTCTCCCTGTCCTCCTCATCCTCCTCCTCCTCTCCTCCTCCTCCTCTCCTCTCCTCCTCTCCACCTCCTCATCTCCTCCTCCTCTCCACCTCCTCATCTCCTCCTCCTCTCCTCTTCTCCTCCTCTCCTCTCTCCTCCTCCTCCTCTCCTCTTCTCCTCTCTCCTCCTCCTCCTCTCCTCTCCTCCTCCTCTCCTCCTCCTCCTCCTCTCCTCTCTCCTCCTCCTCCTCTCCTCCTCCTCTCCTCTCCTCCTCTCCTCCTCCTCTCCTCTTCCTCTCCTCCTCCTCTCCTCCTCTCCTCCTCCTCTCCTCTCCTCTCCTCCTCCTCCTCTCCTGTCCTCCTCATCTCCTCCTCCTCCTCTCCTCCTCCTCTCCTCTCCTCCTCTCCTCCTCCTCTCCTCTTCCTCTCCTCCTCCTCTCCTCCTCTCCTCCTCCTCTCCTCTCCTCCTCCTCCTCCTCCTCTCCTGTCCTCCTCATCTCCTCCTCCTCTCCTCCTCCTCCTCTCCTCTCCTCCTCTCCACCTCCTCATCTCCTCCTCCTCTCCTCCTTCTCCTCTCTCCTCCTCCTCTCCTCTCCACCTCCTCTCCTCCTCCTCCTCTCCTCCTCTCCTCCTCCTCCTCTCCTCTCCACCTCCTCTCCTCCTCCTCTCCTCTCCACCTCCTCTCCTCTCCTCCTCCTCCTCCTCTCTCCACCTCCTCTCCTCCTCCTCCTCCTCTCCTCTCCACCTCCTCTCCTCCTCCTCCTCCTCTCCTTCCTCCTCCTCTCCTCCTCCTCTCCTCTCCTCCTCCTCTCCTCTCCTCCTCTCCACCTCCTCTCCTCCTCCTCATCTCCTCCCTCCTCTCCACCTCCTCCTCTCCTCCTCCTCCTCTCCTCTCCTCCTCCTCTCCTCTCCTCCTCCTCTCCTCTCCACCTCCTCTCCTCCTCCTCCTCTCCTCCTCTCCTCCTCTCCTCCTCCTCCCCACCTCCTCTCCTCCTCCTCCTCTCCCTCCTCCTCCTCTCCTCCTCTCCTCTCCACCTCCTCTCCTCCTCCTCCTCTCCTCCTCCTCTCCTCCTCCTCTCCTCTCCTCCTCCTCTCCTCCTCCTCTCCACCTCCTCTCCTCCTCAATCTCCTCCTCCTCCACCTCCTCTCCTCCTCTCCTGTCCTCCTCATCTCCTCCTCCTCCTCTCCTCTCCTCTCCTCTCCTCCTCTCCTCCTCCTCTCCTCTTCCTCTCCTCCTCCTCTCCTCCTCCTCTCCTCTCCTCTCCTCCTCCTCTCCTCCTCCTCCTCTCCTGTCCTCCTCATCTCCTCCTCCTCTCCTCCTCCTCCTCTCCTCTCCTCCTCTCCACCTCCTCATCTCCTCCTCCTCTCCTCCTTCTCCTCTCTCCTCCTCCTCTCCTCTCCCTCTCCTCCTCCTCCTCCTCCCCTCTCCTCCTCCTCCTCTCCTCTCCACCTCCTCTCCTCCTCCTCTCCTCTCCACCTCCTCTCCTCTCCTCCTCCTCCTCCTCCTCCTCTCCTCTCCACCTCCTCTCCTCCTCCTCCTCCTCTCCTCTCCTCCTCCTCTCCTCCTCCTCTCCTCTCCTCCTCCTCTCCTCTCCTCCTCCTCTCCTCCTCCTCTCCTCTCCTCCTCCTCTCCTCTCCTCCTCTCCACCTCCTCTCCTCCTCCCTCATCTCCTCCTCCTCTCCACCTCCTCTCCTCCTCCTCCTCTCCTCTCCTCCTCCTCTCCTCTCCACCTCCTCTCCTCCTCCTCCTCTCCTCCTCTCCTCCTCTCCTCCTCCTCCCCACCTCCTCTCCTCCTCCTCCTCTCCTCTCCTCCTCCTCTCCTCCTCTCCTCTCCACCTCCTCTCCTCCTCCTCCTCTCCTCTTCCTCTCCTCCTCTCCTCTCCACCTCCTCTCCTCCTCCTCCTCTCCTCCTCTCCTCCTCTCCTCCTCCTCCCCACCTCCTCTCCTCCTCCTCCTCTCCTCTCCCTCCTCCTCTCCTCCTCCTCCTCTCCTCTCCTCCTCCTCCCCACCTCCTCTCCTCTCCACCTCCTCTCCTCCTCCTCCTCTCCTCCTCCTCTCCTCTCCTCTCCACCTCCTCCTCGTCTCCTCCTCCTCTCCTCCTCTCCTCTCCACCTCCTCTCCTCCACCTCCTCTCCTCTCCTCCTCCTCCTCCTCTCCTCTCCACCTCCTCCTCCTCCTCGTCTCCTCCTCCTCTCCTCCTCCTCCTCTCCTCTCCACCTCCTCTCCTCTCCTCCTCCTCCTCGTCTCCTCCTCCTCCTCTCCTCTCCTCTCCTCCTCCTCCTCGTCTCCTCCTCCTCTCCTCCTCCTCCTCCTCTCCTCTCCACCTCCTCCTCCTCCTCGTCTCCTCCTCCTCTCCTCCTCCTCCTCTCCTCCTCCTCTCCTCTCCTCTCCTCCTCCTCCTCGTCTCCTCCTCCTCTCCTCCTCCTCCTCTCCTCTCCACCTCCTCTCCTCCTCCTCCTCTCCTCCTCCTCACCTCTCCTCCTCCTCTCCTCTCCTCCCTCAACCATTCAGTCCCACTCAGCAGCGTTCTGCTCTCCTGTTTTACCAATTACCCTCTTTGAGTCGGATTCCTTTCTGAGCATGAAGAGATTCATTTTTCACAAAATGAAATGTTTATCTTTTGTTTCATAATTGATGACTGCGTGATGTTTTTATGATGTTAAGCACTTTGAACTGCCTTGTTGCTGAAATGTGTTTCACAAATAAGCTTCACTTGACTTAAAGGGGCAGTACTGTGTTTTCCAGGCTCTCTGTGACATTTTAATCCGTCACTGTGTTACATTCAGTTGTTATAAAAATACTGTAAATATCAAATAACCAATTTTAGTTCCTGATTTAACTCCTTGAAATTGGGCCTCTGTCTCTTTAAGAAGCTCCGCCTCCAGGAAGTCATCCCAACATGGCTCCTCTATTATCCCTTTAACATTTTTACCAGCGTTGCTCTGAGCAGCAGCTCCTATAATGAGCTCAGCAGCTGGTTGCTAATTGCTCCTGGCTAGTCTGGAGGAGCTGAGAGGGGAGGAGCTGTGCCTCGAAGGCGGGGCTAGGTCCACCCAGGCGTTTAACATCTGAATGGTTGCCATGGTGATTAAAGGATTTCTCAAAGAAAGAAACAAAGCAACACTTCAGGTTTGATTCTGATGAGGTTAAAACATAAAAAAGATTTTACAGATTTTAAGGTTTTGATGATTTTACACGCCACCGGCCCTTTAAAATTACAGATGTAATCGTGCTGAAACACTCCCACATGTCGAGTTACTTAGAAACAAACCAGGTTGTTCTGTTATAAAACATGTTTGTCTTTGTTCCGCCTTTCAAACTTCTTCTTCTTCTGTCACCTCCATTTGTCCTTCCTCTTCTCTCCGGCTCCGCCCATTCCCATCATCATCTTCCTCCTCATCATCGTCTCATCTTTTTTCACAAATTTTAATCAGAAATTAATGTGGCTCAGCTCGTCTGATGCAGAATCACTCAAGCTTTCAGTTTAGGAGTAATAAACCAAGTCAGCTCGGCCACAGCGCCACCTATTAGTGGAAGTGCTAGGAGGAATGAGGGCGGCATGTCTTCTTCACACCGATACAAACGGCGTCCAGCGAACGTTAGTCCTGCAGTTAAAGGGCTGTTGGATCGCTGGTTCTAGACAAACCAACTCCAGGCTCTGAGGGAAGCAGGACGACGTCTCCAGATGTGGAACTCAGTCACAGCTGGACCCGGTCGGCTCCTCCTCCGTTCGGCTCAGGCTTAAAGGGAAAGCCTTTTCCAATTTTAATGAGAGGAAAACTCCGAGCGCTCGTTATTTGAGCTTCGTGAGAGATTTCTCCTGAGCAAAGGCGAGAATGAAACGGGAACAAATGTTCTGGCACCGAGAGCCAGAAGCTCGTTTAAGTCGACTGCACCACAGATTAAACATGAAGGGCTTCAATTAGACGATACTCTGTGCAACATGTTTACATTATATCGCCTGCAGGAAGAAAAAACATGCATAAATCATACAACACACACAGCTTTCACCGCTAAGCACCATCTGCCTGCTTGTTCTACTTTCAGCTCTTGGAGTTCCTGAAATAATCCAGAGCAGCTTCGCTAACCGCTAACGACCTTCAGCCTGGTTCCAAACTGCAGACCAACTTCGATCAGAAAAACCGCAGCGCGGCGCCTGACATCACGGCGTTTAAATAAAACCAGATTCAACGTCGCGTCTAAAACCCAGAGAGTTTCCTGTTACAACCTTTCTTATGTAAGAGAGAAGATATTTTGGCTTTAATGAGAAATTTTATTTTAAAGGAGATACAACTGATGACATTCTGTCAAATACAGTAAATTAGTTTACGTTGAGTTCATAGATGATTATCTGACTAAATTCATACCAAGAATGGGTAAAATTACGATTGAAATTCGATCAGAGTGTGACATCTGTGTTACAAACTATCTTTGTCATGTTGTATCTGCAGAAACATATTTCTGCAGATAAGAAAAGATGGTCTTTATTTCTCTGGTAACCATGTCAACAAGAACTCAGTCAGGAGAAAGTAAATGGCTCTGAATGGACACTGCATGCGTTGTTTCTTCTTCTTTGGTGTATAAAACGTAGAGCTCTGTACGCAGCATTAAGATGAGACTATCAGCCAGTAATATTGATTCTTTTCATTTTGTTGTATTTCAGTTACAAAAATCCACTGGACTAAATGTTTCAGTGTTAGATGAATCTGCTGCAATGAAGATGAATATTAAGACTTTTAAGCTTCTTTAAAGTGGATATATTATGTCAAATTTACATTTTGCATGTTTGTTTACTGCTTCTAAAATAACCCAAAGCTTAAAAAAAATCACCAACTCGTATTTTAGCAATGCACTCGTGTTTTTTGGTGTCTGGAAAATAAGCAGTTTCAAAAACATCAAACTGCCCGTTACCTAGCAACCCCAGCTGAGCTCCGGTACTTTTGGTCAGCTGGTTTTACCACTGTACAATGGCTGCTGGAAAAGACCGTTTTGTTGATTCACCATCCAGAAACCTCTTGCTGCATTCTGGTTGGCTGTGCTGGAGGCTCCGCTAATGCTTTTCAAAGCTGTACGATTGCATAATTGTGCATTTGGTTGCAGGCACTTCCAGGTGTGAGAGTAAATGTTGAGTTGTGGGCGTAGCCAGCAGCAGCTTATTGGATTTAAAGTGACTGATCCTAACCTGTTCAAGGAAGCATTATGGGTCATCTTCAAGCTTCTTTAACATTAGTGCAAACAGAAAAGTCCAAACTTGTCTGTTTTTACCATTTATGCATCTAAACCTGAAGAGGCAAATGGCTGCATTAATAATCATGATTGAATCTGACTCAAAGTGAACTCTGTCTCCTTTTAACCCAATTTTCATCTCCACATGTCCTCATCTGTAATTTTACATGCATCATGCATGGGATTGGTATTAAAGTTTCATTCTGTCTAATCGGAGGAACTGCACCTCTCTGCATAAACCGCAGCGCCGTCGCTATTCTGATCACGAGAACCTGAAGGTCTGATTTAATATTCATGGGAATCTAAATGCTTGTATGTGGCTTCATCATTAATTCCATAAAAAGCACAATTTGCATGCGACGCATCGTCAGAATGCCAAACGGATCGCATGGTTCCCTGCGACGCTCATGCTGTTTGGAGCGGCGACCCGCAGGGACTGAGGCGTGCAGCGAATCCAGAACCGCTCCGGCTCAACAGAACCAAACTGAGAGGAGAACTTTTAGTCATGGAGAGAAACTCAACCGTTTCTCAGATCTCTCATTTCAGCATTAAACATACTAAACACACCCTGTGTTTCTGCTGCACACAAATTCTGCAGAACGATAAATTTTCCCAAAAATCATTGCTGTAAACGATAATATTGTCATTTTAAGACAATTTTCTACTAATATAGCGACACTGAAAACATTTTAAACATCTGGAATAAAACAATAATTAAAATGGATTATGAAGTCTCAGTAAACAAAACTGCATTTGAAAAAATAATAATTCAGCTTTAGACCAGGAAAAGCAGCCAAAGTGGCAGAGAGAGCAAAGTAACTCTTTCATCCTGGGTGTCTGACATGTGCAGCGTTTCTCAAGATGGCAAGCTAGCGGTTAGCAGTTAGCAGCTAGCGGTTAGCGGCCAGCAGCTAGTGGTTGTTTAATAATCGCCTCGCCTTCGACCCAGAGGTTCACCTGGAGCTGCTGGTAAATTCCTGATCTGGCGTGTAAACGCCCAACCATCTCCATCTCCCGTCAGGTTTTGGTTGTCAGACGTGTGATTGCTCTCTGAAACGACTGTTAGGAGGAGCAGTGTGTGTAAGTGTGTGTAAGTGTGTGCAGGTGTCTGAGGTTTTTACAAGCAGCGGGAGAAGAAGAAAACCTAATTATTTCTGTGATCAAAGCCATCTTTAGGATAGAAAATAAAACGAATGACCCAGAAACGTCTCAGCTGGAAACCATCGCAGCTCAATCCGCGATTAGAGGAGGAATTAAAGCTCCGCCTCCTGGAGTCACACAACCAGGCCGAGTTTGTACAGAACCAGCGACCTGCAGCGCCTCACACAGCCTGGACCCATCCCACTTTATAAAAACAAAAGGCTCAGAATGATCTGGATTCATGTGACTGTTTTCAGTTGCATCCACAGCATGATGCAGCCACCACCATGTTTCACAGAACGGCTCTGTTCATGCTGAGCTTTAACTACACCGGTGAGCTCCAAATGCTAATCAGGTTACATTTGACTAGAACTGAAACGGTTAGTCAATTATTGAAATAATCATCAGTTAATTTAGAAATCGATTAATTGTTATGTGGAGTGAAAAGACGACGGCAGCAGCTGGTGGTTATCTGCTGGCTCTGTGTTGTTTTATAAAACAAGACAGCAGTAATTTACCTGCAACTTCTGCTGGTACACCTGATATAAATATAAATATAGATTAGTATTTGAGATCTTGTGATGACTTTTTTGTCAGACTAGTAAAATGTAAATAGAGAATTGACCTGAAGTAAGGAATAATCGCCTCATGGAGTTAAAAAAGGAGCCAGGTGAACACACACGGTTCCCCACTCAGAGTCTCAAACATCTGCGTTCTTCTGGTATTTAATTGAGCTGTTTTACTGAATCCTATGAACCCACAAGCTCCAGAACCTGCAGAACAGCGACCCGCCTCTGTAACCACCGTCTATTATCTCGTCTATCGCTATGACAACATGACTTTCCTCAGAGAGGCAGCCGGCACAGCGTGAGCGTTATTTTAAAGCGGAGCAAAGCGTTCAATCACACCTTGTGAAGTCTGGGTTTAATTTTTCCTCGCGGAGCCCCAGAGTGCTCTGGCTTCTGAACAGAGTCCAACCAGAACGAACGCCTCTAATATGCATGAGGAGGAAAGTGGCTCTCGCTCTCTGAGCACCGTGCGTCCTTCCTGAATAACAAACACGCTGAGATTCACAGGAAAACACTCCTCTGGAGCCTCTGTGTTATTATTTATATTATATTCCAAGGGTTAGACAGTTTATATCCGTCAGTCAGAGCGTCTCTCTGTTTGCACCAAAACTTCTTCAGCCATAAACAAATAGTCTATACGGCTTAGATCTAGTTTTCCCATTTCCAGCAGTCACTGAACGAGACGCAGGGGACAGGATGGACAGATCAGCCGTCCAACACAGAGACAATAAGCCAGAAACAATTTAGAGACAAAAGTTCACCCAAAATTCACGTTTCTGAGCTGTAGGAGAAAGATGAACAGAAACAACATGTGTATGAGGAAAAACACGCAAACTCCACACAGAAAGACCCCAGACAGGGATCTGGATCGAGACCTGTTTGCCACCAGGCTGCCATGCCACCAGGCTGCCATGCTACCAGGCGGCCATGCTACAAGGCGGCCATGCTACCAGGCGGCCATGCTACCAGGCGGCCATGCTACCAGGCGGCCATGCTACAAGGCGGCCATGCTACAAGGCGGCCATGCTACCAGGCGGCCATGCTACCAGGCGGCCATGCTACCAGGCGGCCATGCTACCAGGCGGCCATGCTACAAGGCGGCCATGCTACAAGGCGGCCATGCTACCAGGCGGCCATGCTACCAGGCGGCCATGCTACGAGGCGGCCATGCTACCAGGCGGCCATGCTACCAGGCGGCCATGCTACCAGGCGGCCATGCTACGAGGCGGCCATGCTACCAGGCGGCCATGCTACGAGGCGGCCATGCTACGAGGCGGCCATGCTACGAGGCGGCCATGCTACCAGGCGGCCATGCTACGAGGCGGCCATGCTACGAGGCGGCCATGCTACGAGGCGGCCATGCTACGAGGCGGCCATGCTACCAGGCGGCCATGATACGAGGCGGCCATGCTACGAGGCGGCCATGCTACGAGGCGGCCATGCTACGAGGCGGCCATGCTACGAGGCGGCCATGCTACGAGGCGGCCATGCTACGAGGCGGCCATGCTACAAGGCGGCCATGTTACCAGGCGGCCATGCTACAAGGCGGCCATGCTACGAGGCGGGCATGTTTCCAGGCAGACATGTTTCCAGGCTGCCATGCTACAAGGCGGGCATGTTTCCAGGCGGCCATGTTACCAGGTGGCCATGCTACGAGGCGGCCATGCTACGAGGCGGCCATGCTACAAGGCAGCCATGCTACCAGGCGGCCATGCTACAAGGCGGCCATGCTACCAGGCGGCCATGCTACAAGGCGGCCATGCTACCAGGCGGCCATGCTACAAGGCGGCCATGCTACCAGGCGGCCATGCTACCAGGCGGCCATGCTACCAGGAGGCCATGCTACGAGGCGGCCATGCTACGAGGCGGCCATGCTACGAGGCGGCCATGCTACCAGGCGGCCATGCTACGAGGCGGCCATGCTACCAGGCGGCCATGCTACCAGGCGGCCATGCTACAAGGCGGCCATGCTACAAGGCGGCCATGCTACCAGGCGGCCATGCTACAAGGCGGCCATGCTACAAGGCGGCCATGCCGACAGGCGGCCATGCTACAAGGCGGCCATGCTACAAGGCGGCCATGCCGACAGGCGGCCATGCTACGAGGCGGCCATGCCACGAGGCGGCCATGCTACGAGGCGGCCATGCTACCAGGCGGCCATGCTACCAGGCGGCCATGCTACCAGGCGGCCATGCTACAAGGCGGCCATGCTACCAGGCGGCCATGCTACAAGGCGGCCATGCTACAAGGCGGCCATGCTACCAGGCGGCCATGCTACAAGGCGGCCATGCTACAAGGCGGCCATGCCGACAGGCGGCCATGCTACAAGGCGGCCATGCTACAAGGCGGCCATGCCGACAGGCGGCCATGCTACGAGGCGGCCATGCCACAAGGCGGCCATGCCGACAGGCGGCCATGCTACCAGGCGGCCATGCTACCAGGCGGCCATGCTACCAGGCGGCCATGCTACCAGGAGGCCATGCTACGAGGCGGCCATGCTACGAGGCGGCCATGCTACGAGGCGGCCATGCTACCAGGCGGCCATGCTACCAGGCGGCCATGCTACCAGGCGGCCATGCTACCAGGCGGCCATGCTACAAGGCGACCATGCTACAAGGCGGCCATGCTACAAGGCGGCCATGCTACAAGGCGGCCATGCTACAAGGCGGCCATGCTACAAGGCGGCCATGCTACAAGGCGGCCATGCTACCAGGCGGCCATGCTACAAGGCGGCCATGCTACAAGGCGACCATGCTACAAGGCGGCCATGCTACCAGGCGGCCATGCTACCAGGCGGCCATGCTACAAGGCGGCCATGCTACAAGGCGGCCATGCTACAAGGCGGCCATGCTACAAGGCGGCCATGCTACAAGGCGGCCATGCTACCAGGCGGCCATGCTACAAGGCGGCCATGCTACAAGGCGACCATGCTACAAGGCGACCATGCTACAAGGCGGCCATGCTACAAGGCGGCCATGCTACAAGGCGGCCATGCTACAAGGCGGCCATGCTACAAGGCGGCCATGTTACCAGGCGGCCATGCTACAAGGCGGCCATGCTACAAGGCGGCCATGTTACATCTTTAGTACTTTTATCCTGTAATTGGTCCCATCAGATCATATTTTTATTTATAAGGTTACTTTTTCCATCTTTTACCTTTTTAAGTAGCTTTTTTGCAGACAAAGGTAAGTTTTTCATTCTACAACAAATTGTGTTTTTACTGCGAACATGACAAAAACAAAGGTCACAAGGTCAGGAGTCAAACTCCAAACGTCTACAGGACAGCAGGCCCCAAACCCCTTTACCCCAAAATAAAATCCAGTGCAACAAACCGCCTCCTGAAATCACATTAAGCAGCTCAAATATAATTTAATTCTTCTGTAAATCTAAACTGACTCAGTTTTTTTTTACACCAAAAAAAGCATCAACAACGTTTGATATTTTTGGGGGGTAAAAAATACGCTTCATGAATAAAATATGCTTTCTTTGCAACCACTGAATACTACCAGAGAACATTTATGAATAAAAGACTAGCTGTAAAATAATAACAGGATTCCTCACTTCTTCAGCCAGTGACTGAAGGAAACTGCAGGATGGAGAACATCTTTCTCACCTCTGCAGCGAAGCACTCCTGCTAATTGGCTGCATTTTACAAAGTCAATGTAATGGCTTTTTGGTCACCAAGTTAAATAGTCTGTGCTGTTAAAGAGCATCAACACTGCCGACATCCTGCTTAATCACACAGAGCCACCAGTTAGGAGCCGACTCCCAGCTGGGAGCGTCTGGAGATAGAAATACGCTTCGACTCATTGTTCATCTGTTATCTGGAACTAAAGCCAGATTATTGAAAACAATCCCTCATGTCAGTCAGATTTAATGGCTGCTAATACATTTTTACCGCTACGTTTTCTCCTGTGTGGAGATGTGCAACGTGAACTCACTGCTGAGATTTCAGGTGTTTGAGATCTAAAAATAACTCCACCAAAATAGATTTAATCATTTCCCACCTTTCATGCAACTTCTTAAACAATTCGACTGACAAGGAAATAAATCTGCTACCTTGAGAAAAACAAAAAAAACTAGAAAAGCAAGCAGTTATGAACATGTTCCAAGTCCAACCCAGCAAGAGGAAAATTTATGAAAAATACAAAGTTTGTCCGTAAATTCTCAGAATATTGGCAAAGACAGAGTTTCATGAGAGAAGAACTATGTGAAAATCCCACTTTTGAAAATGAAAGTCAGAATTCCCATTTTGGGAGTGAAAACAGAATTTGATAAACTCCTTAATAATCTATCCTGTGTCCAAAATGTCTCAAAATATTCTGAGATGAGCGTTTTAAATATAGAGCAGACAGGACTTTAATGATGCACCAACAAAGAGTTTGTGTAAGGCAAACATCTGAACTTTGATCAAACTCAGAGTTAACCGTCACACTCCATATGGATTCATACAAATAAGAACATCTGTGGACAGCAAGCAGTGCACAACATTTCACTGGAATTGTCCAAGGATTGATGGAGATCCATATATTTCACAAGGGTTGAATAAATGTCGTCTTACTGATCAGTCAGTATGTGGAGCGTTCCCAACAACCGTCGCCAGTTTCAGAACAATGTGACCCTTTTTCTTGTTCTTTCAAGAGATTTAAATGAGAAATGTTGAGAATGCAGCCCATCCATCTGCATGCGGCCTGGAATCATTCAGCCTTGACATTTACAAGTGTAAAACGCCGGAGTTCGCTCGCACATTTAGAAGCCGACATGAAGGCAGGATAACAAATGAGCACGTCGAGCGACTCTGTCCACCGCGGTTCGCTGCTCAGACCTACTTCAACTCCAGCAGCTGGAGAGGGAATGAACAGGAAAGCCCATTTCTGAGAGCAGAAACAGAAGAACACGGCAGAAAGCTGAAAGATTTATTGTGTTGTGATAGAAAACAACTTTATGTAAAAAAAAATAAATTCCAGTAAATCTGAGCAGGTTGTTGGTTTAAATTAGCTCCAAGTATTCATCCCCTAAACTGGCATGAACATGGTGGATCTGTTTGGGTGTCGGCACTAATTTCCAACTGAGCCGTTTGATTTCCGTTGCTTTATCTCGGCCTTAAGGCAATAAAAGTCAGGATCTTTCAATGTCAGAGCCATCAGCTCAGAAAGCGCAGCGGGGACGAAGGAGGCTGCCAGTCAGAGCGTTCGCTGAAAGCTCTTACTCCACTGTCTGGTGGTGAAGGTGATGTGGGCTCAGTGCTTTTTAATGAGCGCTTGGCTCCGGTCTTCTAGGAAGAGAGCGAAGCGAGGAGCTGCTCTGGTTCTGTACGCCCGAGGCAGGAAGCGCCAACATGGCAGAATGAACATTAAGAATTGATGTTTCCATCTGGAAGATCTGGAGATGAGAGAGGAGCTGATAACAATCTGCTCATTTAAATCCACGATTATACGCCGAGACATGATATGGAGACCGACGAGAGGAGGGAGCGGAAATTTAGAGACTTCCTGTTTCAGAGCCGATGGAGAACCTGAAGAACGGAAAAACGGGTCAAACGCAACTAAATGCGAGCAGACGGGTCAGAACCAGGCTCTGGTTCTGGTTAGGGCTGAAACCATAATCAGGTTAATGGTGATTAATCAATTATTGAAATCAACTTATTTAGTCATCGATTAATCTGGAGTAAACAGACTCTATAAAAACTCATTTGTTAAAACACAATGATAGCAATAACTAACCCAGAACTGTTCAGAAATATTTTACAGTTAAGTGATAGATAAATGTCCTATTAAGCTCATTTTCCTATCAAACTGATGGGAAAATTGATTACTGGACTAATCAGTACAATCAATAATCACCTAGACTGTATTAATGTGAAATCAAGTCTGAACTTTTCACATTACTGACAGAAAAATCTTTTAGCTGGAGAAGCATCCTTTGCTAAAATATCAAATGTTCACTAAAGGAAGGTTGAATTTCAGGCAAGAAAATTATAATTTTCTCATTTAAAAATGGAAATTATTTATTTATTTATTTGTATCTCTAATGTTGTATAAAAAGGGAAGAAGTCCTTCAGTAAATAAAACTAAATAATGTGCCAATTTTTATCCAATTAATTGTTAGAATAAAGATTATGATGCAGCTTTTATTGGGGTTGCGCTGATGGGTGATGTCAGCAGCGGCCTGCGGCGCCGGCTGGGTGGCCCTGCCAGCGTACAGTACGGCTCTGTGCAGCTGATGTTTTATTCAGGCACCAAACACTGGAAAGTTTTCTGCCTCTGTATGAGAAAGCAGGGAATCCCAAACATTAACATTCAGCAGCAGCTGGAAAGGCGGCCAGAAACGAACCAGAGCAGAAAATGCGACACGATCAGACTGCAGCTCGCTGCATTTAACAAGGTTTCTGTCTTTTGGTTGGAATTTACAACAAATTTAAATTTGTTTTGATGTATTTTATTTGGATTTTATACAAACGTGGAACATGATGGCAAACTACAACCATAAAGTTTGGCCCAGAACATCTTCTGGACAGCGTGTGTTAAATCACACTCAGTAAGGCTTCATTTAAACCCAGACCGGATTATATTCAGAGGGTTGAACAAAACTGCAAGCCACACTTCTCAGATTTTCAGCTGGAGAAAATGTTTGAGAAACACGTTTCTCCATCCATCACATTAAGGTAACGGGGTTGGGCTTCACAGGGGTTGCTAGGTGACGGAGCGGAACTCTGCAGGGGTTGCTAGGTGACGGAGCGGAACTCTGCAGGGGTTGCTAGGTGACGGAGCGGAACTCTGCAGGGGTTGCTAGGTGACGGAGCGGAACTCTGCAGGGGTTGCTAGGTGACGGAGCGGAACTCTGCAGGGGTTGCTAGGTGACGGAGCGGAACTCTGCAGGGGTTGCTAGGTGACGGTGCAGCAACACTCAGAAGATTTTTAAAACTACTAATTTTTCAGAAACCAAAGAACATGACCTTATTGTCAAAAAACGACTGGGTGTTTTTAAGCGTTTAGTTTGTGTGTAGCAGACGTTGAGACCCAAATGGAAGAACAAAGACATGGAAATGTGAATTTTCCTCTTTAACTCTTGGCTAAATGCAGCTCGTGTTTTCCAATACAGAAATCTAAATCATGTTTTATCCTTTTGTCTCAAATAAAACATGCAAAAGCCTTTTGAGGTTTTAGATCTACAAAGATTTATACATTTATATTCTGCAAAAACAGTCTGACTATGTTATTTGTTTAAAATATTTTATGCTCAGCTTGTGGTTGAGCAGGTAAAATATTCTCAACCTTTCAGTGATTTTATTTTCTACAAGTGTTTTATTTTTTGAATAATCTCTCTGTTTCAGTAAGTTTGGACATCCTGCTGCTCCAGGTGTTGCTGTCGCACAGTGACGGGGAGTCGGCACCAGACAGACATCTCTCTATTAAACCCTAAAACGGCGCTCTGCCTCCTCTTGGTCCTCCTCCATTATGGATGAGCAGGAGGACAGAGCGCCGCTCCTCTGGAGCCTAGGGGAGAAATGGGGAGGCGGGCCGCTGCAGCGCCGGCTTAAAGACAGAAGAGAGGAGGTGGGATGGGAACCAGGTGACAGGATGGAGCTCGTTAGCACCGGCCGCCTCGCCCCACATCCTGATGAAGGAGCGGATTGGACGTTAGCTTCTGCTGATCTGAGTGGTGCCGGGCCGAACCGCGGCAGAGCGGAGCAAGATGTCTTTCCAAACTATTTAACGTCTACATCTCATTTCCTTGTAGGCCATTACAGTAAATCCACATTACAGAGCGCTGTCAGTGCCGCTCTGCCTCTCCTCACATCATGACCAGCTGGCACACGCACACACACACACACACACACACACGCACACACACACACACACACACACACACACACACACTGCAGAGCCATGGACACACTGCCATCTACGGGTAAAACTCACTGGCGTTGAGGAGCAGTCCGTTCAGAACCGAGCAGAAACGGATTTCTGTTTCACATGAAGGTAAAAAAGCTTTGATTAAATCTACAAACTTAAACAAGATTAAACTATAACTAAATATTAAAGGAATATTTTATCTGCTGATGAACTTTAGATCATCTGAGACAACGAGGAATCTGGATTTAATCTGGAGATTATTAATCTGACGTTTCACGCTGGATTCAAACCGGACTCATCCGGCCGGATGAGTCCGGACCAGAACTGGTCGTTGATCTGGACCGCTCCTTCATGTGTGAAAACTCTGGTGTGGTCCAAACAACCAGACCAGAACCACTTCCCGGTCTGGTTCTGGTGTGAATCCAGACCAGTTTCGATCTGAACCAACTACAGGAAACAAACGTCTCTTTGGACCTCATGAGCCACCGTAGCCAGGCGTCATGGTAACGATGAGCCTACAGTGTTGCTAACGCTGCTACAGGTTCTGATTGGACTGAAGCTGCCAGCAGGTTGTGGGTCAGAACCGGCAGAATTTTCCAACACCGATCCGACAATCAAAACCAGCATCAGACGAGCCGATCAGGACATTTAAACTTCTACTCCAGTTTAAGTTCAGCAGAAATTCAGCAGGAGGGATCTCCAGGTTTGTTTACTTCCTGGGTCTGTGCTTTGTCCCGCCCCCTGGTCAATTCTGTCCAATAGGAGCAAAGATCGGAAAGTTCAGTTCATCTTCCTTCCCCCTTCCAAACAAAACTCTGTGTTGTTTATCATATAAAACCTTCTGAAGTTTGTGGAGTTAATTTGACTTAATGTGATAAACTCCTGAATATTTATCCAGTCGGATGCTAATGGTGCCGGATGCTAATGGTGCCGGATGCTAATGGTGCCGGATGCTAATGGCGCCGGATGCTAATGCAACACATTCTGAATCCAATCATGCAGCAACAGCAGGAACAAGCAACTCTAGGAGTTCAACAACTTTCTGCATATGTTATTTAATCAACATCAGGGTCAATTAGGAGATGAGAGCGTCACCCTCTGCTCCAGACGAGCTAATCACTGGAGCCCAAGTTTAATCAGTGCCACCTGCTCCTCACCATCAGAACCTGCCTGACCCAAACATCTGATCCGCTCAGAACCACCAGAACCGCCCAGAGCCAAAGGTCTGCAGGGAACTGCAAATCGCTCCAGCTGCCAGCGGAGGAGTCCTGCGGCTAGCCGCTAGCTGCTAGCAGAACATTATCAGGTCACCTGACTGACCCATGTTAAACAAACACCAGGTCATCGTTAGACGCTGAACCTTCAGCAAACAGTCAGCAGCTTCTTCTCCGTATTCATTGATGTTCAGAACGATGACGTTCAGAAGCTTTTCACACAGCGGAGGATGAAAAAACCGTAAAACTGAGCAGTACTTCTTCCTCCATTGTTGTCAGTCTTCATTGCTACAGATCAGTCCCAGCAGCCGCCGTATCGGCCAATCAAACCTCCCCGTCTTTGGATTATTCATTTAGAAACAGCAGATCGGGACGAGCAGCACGTCAGGGGACAGGAAGGCCAGACATGGAGGAAACGGGAGCGAAGGCAGACTCTCCCCGCAACATTTCAATCCCGCTGAGCTGCAAAGAAAAACACTTTTCATCCAAAATACAAAAGATCTTCGCAGGAAAACATTTTAATTTATTTATTTCTGTTGTTGGCAGCGCTGCAAAATTCAGAGAAACTAAAAAAGAAAAAGTGGATTCTCTGAAAGACATCATTTAATCTCCTGCTTCTGATTTTAATCCAGGATGAATCGGAGCTGCAGTTTCTAAACATTCATGACTCACGGTGACCTTTGACCTGGAGCGCACGTCTGTTTTTAACGGCGACTTTTCAGTGGTGGGACTTGATCGTATCTTAATCAAAAACATAAATTGACAAAATAAGCAACATTTTCTCTAAAAGAATGTAAATTGTTTTTAATCTGTATTTTAGGTGGTTCGGATCAGAGCAAACTGCTTTTCTACAGATTTAAATGTTTGGTTTGTGCGTCACCAGCTGCACCAGAAACCAGGAAAAAAGTTCAAACTCAAGATTTTAAATAAATCACAGTAAAATGTTAGCCTCCTTTGGAGCCCATGTAATTAATAAGAGAAATCTAAATCGAACACAGCCGGTCATATTATTCCTCTGCAGTTAAAAATCAGAAGTGATGTGGAGCGTTAGGGGCTGAACATGTTTCCTTCATTTTCCAGCCAAAAGCAGGAATCATGAGTCCATCGTCTGTTAACCTGCTCAGATGCATGTAAATCGCCTGGTTTCTGGTGATTCATGCTCTGACTGTAACCGATAACAAGCCGCTGCATCGCGGCGTCATCAGTATGCCGGACGGCGGCGTGGCGCTCAGAGCCTCGTCTGCTCCCACAGGAAGCAGCAGGAATGAGGAGGAATCACGAGCGGGCCCTCAGAGACCCGGCTTATCTGCTGCTGCAGTGTTTGGCCAACAGATGAAGCAGAGTAAGAGGCTCCGCTGCGATCATCTCCTCCTCCGTCACGTTCATACGCCTCTGATGCTGCAGCAGAAAGACGCCGACTGAAACGTCAGATTCTGTGTGTAAGACTGAAACCAGATGCAGAAATCCGCTTGATTAAACGTTTAGATGATCGCAGCAGAGAAAATGGACGACCCAGATCTGAGTTATAAAACATTTACTCAGATTCAAAGTAGATTTAAAAAGGAGGCAAAGAGGAAACATGGACTGGCCTAAAGAATGAGGATAATAACCAAAATGTGACAGAAATGAGCAAATAGGTCAGAAAGAAAAACGCTGACATAGAAACAGATTCAGTTCAGCTGAGACCAAAACACTGAAGACTTTATCATCCAGTTTCTGGTAGAAAGAAGATAAATCACACAGGCCTGACGCAATAAGCAATAAATCAGATAATCACATTAAAACCAGCTCAATAACTTCCACTTACATGATTTATTGTTTTTCTCTTTCTACCAAAACTGGATGATAAAAATCTTCAGTCTGGTCTTTTGGTCTCAGCCAGCAGAGACTTCATGACTCGTTTCATCTTTGCTTTGTTTATTTACTTTGGATATTTAAAATGTTCATTCGAATTTAAGGTTTATGTGTTTTTACATTATGATACCATTATTACCATCATGTTACTGGAAAATGGTCTCAAAACAACAATATTATTGGTTATCGTGATGATGTCCGGGTTGATGCACCGTCCAGAAACTCCAGTTACCATGTGGGCTCCTTAGCAGGAGGCTGCTGCTCTGCTCCTGCTGCGCTCTGGACTTTTACACTAACATCCACATCTCAACTTCTCAGGAAGCAGATTCTCCTTCTCACCTTTAAACCTGCAGGCCTTTCACCGAGACACAAGCTGCCTTTAGCATACAAGGAGGATTACGGTGTTCGGAGAGCTACTCTTACCTCAGCACATAACCAACACACACACACACAGACACACACACACACGCGCGCGCACGGCTCGGTTGGTGTGAGCGGAGAGAGATTTGCAGGCGGCGATGAGCAGATAGAGATTTGCAGGTTTGCTGGTGGCTCTCTCTCTGCAACTCGAAGACCCTGCTGGGTTTCCAATGAAAAGCCTCCAAACAAGCGTGGATAGTTATCTGAGTAAGCCTCTAAATATTCATATCCAAATCCCAGCAGTGGCCCAGAAAGGAAAATAAAGCTCCTAATCAAGGCGAGACGCATCAGTCAGAGCAGATGCTGAGAGAAACTGTTCTGCACAACGCGGCGCTTCCTGAAACTGCAGCAGCAGGTTCACATCTGGGCTCCTTCTGGGTCGGGCCGCTCGGACCCGCCAGGGCACTGTGCTGCTGACCTTTGCAGAGCCAGTAATCAAACATCAATGTTCACCAGGGAAACGGCTCTGGACGGGACAAAAACAGACCATCAGCTTGAAATGTAGGATTTATTTCTCCAACTATCCAAACAGCGTCTCAGTTTTTGAAACAAACACCTGAAATCATCTTTTTTAAAACATAAAACCAGGTTTATAGAGATACAACATGTGAATTTAAAGTATTTTATCTTCTTTCCATGTTCAGTTTCAGGTCTATAGAGCTGAAAACAGCTGAATATTTTACAGTAGAAATAAACGTGCTGCCACCAGTCGCCCTCCTCAGGATGAATACTCATCGCTCCTTTGGTTCGTTGTCAGATCCTCCTGTTAATTCCTCGTTTCTCTCTGTGATGAGTTCCTCCCCTCTGGACCCAGGTTTTACTTTTAATGTTCAGGTTTTACTTGCCGGCCAACTCCAACACTGCATTTTCATTTTAGATTCTCACAACAAAACAAACATTTTGTGAGAAATCAGGGCTTAAATAAATGGATTTCTAATGTTAATCGTCTCGTACTTTGAGTTTTTATCGTATTTTTCATGCTTTACAGCGACGCTCTAATGTTTGAAATCTAAATTTCCCAGATAAACACAAACGCCGTCAGCAAAACGCTGAATATATTTAATCTCATTTCAGTTTCTTTGCTCTGTAATAAAGTCAGCTGCAGTGCAGAGCCGGGTAGGAACTAGTTACATTTACTCAGTCACCAGCCACACACTGTTAGTTGTGTTAGTTTGTTATTGAAGGAAACTGATTTTTGCTGTTTGTATAAATTACTGTCATTTTGCCCTTTAAAATGCCAAAATTTCCACTTAATTTTATGCTCCGTCTGTAATTTTTAAATATTAAATGATTGATAATTTGATCAGTTACTGAGAACTTTTTCACCTGAGGATAATCTCTGGGTGCTGCGGCTCCTCGGTTGCGTTTGTTTCAGATTTTGTGCTGCAGCGGAGCGGATCAGCAGATGCTCCAAACCGTTTCATTATCAGCTCAGTGTGTCGCTGTGGCAGGAAACTAATCAGCTGGTTTTAATAAACACCTCCCTAAATTTCACACGAAGGCTGTAAGATCCTCGGCGTGGATTCTGAGAGGCGTCAGGCGTTAAACTGCTGTTTTTAACTTTCATAAAGGAAAACATTTTTAACTATTTATTAAATATGTCTCCATGTTGTGACAGAAAATCTGCGAAAATATCTATCTGCTCCATCTCCCGCCTGAAGGATGAACGGCTAACGACCAAAAGCAACCAATCAGAACCAGGAGGCGGGGCTTCGTGCTGTCAATCAACTCATGTACTCGCTGCTAAATGTACTAATGGCAGAAAAACAACTTATTACAGGAAAACTGTTTATCTGCTGTGATCGGTGGCTATGCTAACTATCCTTAGCATTCATGACAGGCTATGCTAGCTGCAACGTAGCAGAGAAAAGGGGGAGCGGTGACTGACAGCGCTAAGCCCCGCCTCCTGGCTCTGATTGGTTGTTTCTAGTTGGCACCGAGAGAAAGCAGAGGAGCTCGATTATCCGTCTCATAAACCGTCAAACATTTAAATATGATAGAAAACATTTAGAAAAGTTACTGCAGCTTTAAATTAAACGGACAAATTTAAATTTGACTTAATTTATTTGTTGAAATAAATTAAGCGAATTTACAGACAAATTCTGCACTTTAAAGAGCCAGCTGGACGTTTGTGGCTCACCGCTTCATCACGTCGTCAAAGAAAAGACCTGAAAACCTCGACCGTCCTGAACCAGAGGAGAGAGCGGGCCGTAAAGTCCTGCAGGAACCGGAACCAGCCGGGTCCAGATAGGATCTGCATCAACTCCATCAGAGGTTTATGTGGTTTTAGGATGATTTTCTTATAATATTGACTGAAACTCACATATTAATAATCTTAAATCTGAGAGCAGCAGAGCACACGGTCGGCCTGCAGGCGCAGGAATCCAGAAACAACCCGAGACGAAAAGAGCTGCAGAGGAAACAGCTGGAGGCTTCCAGCCTCCTCCATCCCTCTTTTCATCCATCTATCCCTCTTTTCATCCATCCATCCCTCTTTTCATCCCTCCATCCATCCCTCCATCCATCCCTCTATTACTCTTTTCATCCATCCCTCTTTTCATCCATCTATCCCTCTTTTCATCCATCCATCCCTCTTTTCATCCCTACATCCATCCCTCTTTTCATCCATCCATCCATCCCTCCATCCATCCCTCTATTACTCTTTTCATCCATCTATCCCTCTTTTCATCCATCCATCCCTCTTTTCATCCCTCCATCCATCCCTCCATCCATCCCTCTATTCATCCATCCCTCCATCCCTCTTTTCACCCCTCCATCCATCTTTTCATCCCTCCATCCATCCCTCCATCCATCCCTCTATTCATCCATCCCTCTTTTCATCCATCCATCCCTCCATCCTTCCCGCTCCGCCTGCAGTCAGTCCCGGCTCGGGTCCGGCTCGGCTCAGAGCCTTCGGGAGGTTCTGCTGTTTGGATGGAAACCAGCCGACGCTGCAGCAGATTTCAGGATGACATCACTTCCTGTTTCTCCTGCTCTGCTGCCATTAACCCAAAAGTCCAAACCGAAGAAATTCTGGAGAAAACTACCAGCTGCTTCATATAAAAACTGTTTATATTTGAAATCACATTAATGTGATAGAAACTGATCATTTTTATATTATTTTTCCACTTTGAACATTATCCAAGTAGTTTAATATTACATTTTTTTCATTTTTCATATTTTATTGATAATTTATTTTAAATGAACTATTTTGTGTCCCAGAGATTTAAATCCAGTATGTCACTGACTGAATTTGATCATTTTTTATTAATCAGTCTAGATTTGGAAATATATATACATATACAAATATATGCATATATATTCTTGTATATATTTTAAACAAAAATATAGATATGTATACATTTATATAGCATATTTACAAAAAAATTATATCTTGTTTCTTTTATTTAATATCTGTGTTTCTGTTATTTTCCAGCAGAACAGAAAATGTGTCTTTCTTTAAATGTTCCTGATTTTAATACAGGTGATAATAATCCTGCTTATAATTTTTTCCAGAATCTATCGGCCTCTTATATGAAGAAAAAAATATATTTTCATGAACACAGGGAACATCTTTTTCCTTTTTATTTAACAGATTATGAAACAAAACTAATGTGTAAGATGAAAAGATCAAAAATGTGTTTAGAAGTTCAGCTTTTCAAGAACTGGACAGAAATCTCATTTATGTTGGATTTTAAATGTTGGATTTTAAATGTTGGATTTTAAATGTTGGATTTTAAATGTTGGATTTTAAATGTTGGATTTTAAATGTTGGATTTTAAATGTTGGATTTTAAATGTGGTGAATAAAAAGTTAAAATCTGTGTTGTTTTCCAGCATCATGTGGTGAAAACGCCGCGGCTCCCAGCAGGTTCTGGAGCCGAACGGAGCCATTAAAATGTTCATTAACACCGGCCCGTCCAGGTGATGAGCTCCGTCACAGCCCCGCGGCGCCCACCTGGACGCACTGTTCAGAAACACACACACACACACACACACACACAGCGACCACCTGGACGCACTGTTCAGAAACACACACACACACACACAGCGACCACCTGCTCCCACCTGTAGCAAACAATAGGTGATGTCGCCTCTCTGCTGCCAGGTGAGTAAACAGAATCTGAGGAATTAATTGCCGTATGCCCCACACACACACACACACACACACACACACACACACACACACACACACACACACACACACACACACACACACACACACACACACACACACACACACACACACACACACACCCTTTGGGTCGGTAAAGATGCCGGTTCTGTTGGAGTCCGACCTGAACGGCCAAACGATGCTCCTCGTTTTCTGATTCTGCCGTCATTTAGGCTCCATTCACGCTGTAAAAACTCATTTATAGAGCAAATATCTCAATTAAGACAAAAGTAACTTACAAGCAAACTTTCAGCAAGAAACAGGAGCCGCTTAAGTCAATAATTCATTAATATTGATGAAAGATTACCAGTTCCTCTGGCAGATTATTTTATTTGCAACATGGAAAAATGTGAAATAATCTGACTTTTTCCATCAATATTAAGGAATAATTGACGTAAAAGAAGCTTCTGTGTCTTGCTGAAAAGTTACAGTAGAGTCTAGGCCAGGTACTTGGTGAGACTTTGTGTTTTTGCAGTGCACATCGACCGGGACTCGTTACTTTCTGAGATGTAAATAACTTCGGACCGTCACAACGGCTTCGCTCATTTTTAATTTAGGCCGGCTGCAGCTCCCCCAAGCCGCCTCTAGGGGGCCTGAGCATCGCCACCAGGCGCAGCATGTCGTTGTGCGTGTCTGCAGATTTATCCAGAAACCGCCAACATGCCTGCACACATTAGCTTCATATTAACCTCCCAACCCGCTGATGAGTTCCTCCTCCATGTTGACCCGTTACAGCAGAGCGGCGCTGAGGAACAGCTGACAGCCGCCGGCGCCGTTCGGACCGAGGGCGAGGCGGAGCGCGCAGCGCGGCAATAACCGCAGAGCCGAGTGTGTAATGAATAAGCTACAGGCCTGTTGGGGCGGCGGCGGTGACAAATGCCTCTCATCCACTCATTAGGCCAGAGGCAGCACAGAGCCAGCTTATTGGCTTTTAAATGGCCGTGTAATCCATCTCCTTACTGCTGATGAATACGACTCTGTCCACAGGGCGGGCGCGCGCGGGGGGCGGAGGCTGTTTATGGGCCAAACACAGTTAGCGCCTTCAGAGGCCGTCAACTTTCCAACTATGAAACTTTAATGTCTTTATTTCATGTGACGGACCGACAGCAGCTCAGTCTGAGGCGCAGAAGGAAAACTAAACGTTTCAAACTGCAGTTTTATTTCATCTTAATTTAATTTATGCCTCTAGTGCAGCACATTCAGAGGCTAACGCGGTCCGAGGTTCGATTCCCGGGTCATTCACTGCCCTAATTCCTGTCGAGCTACTATTCAATAAAAAGACATTTATGAAAATACTAGAGGTGTGCCGATCGATCGGTCACCGATCATAATCGGGCCGATTTTCGTGAAAAAGTGCATAAT
This sequence comes from Poecilia mexicana, assembly GCF_051168715.1. Classification (NCBI taxonomy): domain Eukaryota; kingdom Metazoa; phylum Chordata; class Actinopteri; order Cyprinodontiformes; family Poeciliidae; genus Poecilia; species Poecilia mexicana. The sequence continues at coordinate 1,104,636 of NW_028263388.1, forward strand.
CGGTGATCGGCGATCATTGGCTCTTGTTGCCGATACCGATCATCTCATTTCCAGTCTGCCTGTGCAGCTGGTCTCCTCCTTCCTTCACTGCGCAAACGCGCAGCAACAAATCCTAAGCGATGTGGAACTATAACCACTGAGTGAATGGGGAAGTTTGGTGTTGCGGCGGAAAACTGAAGCAGTCAAAATGCATCAACACAACGAAGCTAATACGACATAAAAACAATGAGATACTTGACGGAGTTTGGCTACATCGAGGCTCACTGCAGTAAAAAAGACATACGGAGGATCAGACAGCAGGTAAAGCAGCGCACAGCTACAAACACTCACCCGGATTAGCATGACGGTCAGAAATCTAAACAAATAACCTGGAAAATTATTTAAGTCTTCGAGCTGCGATGTAAGACGCTGGTTCTGCTCTCCTGTTGAACCGCTGCTACGCTACAGGTAGTAATATCTGACAGACGGAGCTTCGCTTCTGCTCCACCTGGTAGTGACTCTCACACCGAACCTGCTTAAAGCTGCAGCATCTAACTTAAAAATACATTTTACACACGTATTAAAACTTTCGCTGTCCTAACATGAGACAGATAATCTCTAAAAAATAATTGATCTCCTCCCTGATCTGCATAATTACTCCGCTCAGTCAGAAACAGCCAATCAGAGCTAGCAGTAATCAGCTAGCCGCCATGCTAACAGGAAGTTTTCATTCAGTAACTCTGGATTGTTTATTGTAATGGATCCTGTTTTTGCCTTTGAATGTTAAGTTTTATACTTGAACTTCTTGGCAATGTTGAGAGGTTTTATTTTGGCTCTTTGCATTATTTAGCCTCTTCAGAGCCTTCATATGTTATCAGTCTGTTAAAGATAGTATTATTGATACCAGTACAATTTGCACAATGCCTGTTTGGTTTAGTTTTCTTGGAAAAAGTTATTAAAAACAAGTTTTTGTCTAAATTAAGGTGAATTCATGGTTCCTTTTTCCACATAATGTAACCAGTAGGGTTTATGATAAAAAAAAAAAAATAAATAATTATGTGATCGGTATCGGGAGGAAAAAACCTGATCGGCACATCTCTAGAAAATACATTGCCATAAATATGACAGATTAAGAAAAATGCTAATTTCCATGCAGAGTCTCATAAAACAACCAAAACAAAACAACAACTTTAACACTGTTCTGTGTTTTCTAGGCACATAGTTCCATTTTATGGCATAATCAAATAACTATGTTGCTTTCAGTTGTTATAAAGATACTAAAAATATTAAATATGACCTGATTTAAAAGCTCCTCCCCTTCCTGAAGCTCCGCCTCCAGGAAGTCGTCCCAACATGGCTCCTCTTTAACCCTTTAACGTTTTTACCAGCGCTGCTCTGAGCAGCAGCTCCTATGATGAGCTCAGCTGGTTGCTAATTGCTGCTGGCTAGTCTGGAGGAGCAGAGTGGGGGAGGAGCTGCGGCTGGAGGCGGGGCTAGGTCCATTTTGCTCCGTCTCATCTGGAGTGCTGCAGCCGATTCTGAGCAGAGCAATCTGCCGAGATCTGGCGTTTCCTGTTAGGAAGCGACTCCCAGAGGAGCCGCCATCGGACACCACCGCGGTGACACGCCACCATGCAGCTACGGCACCGCGGCTTTGAAACACCATCACCGTGGAGACAAACAGCTTTCCTTTGGAGGGCATTAGCAACAGGGAAGCCATGTTTCCACGCAGCAGCAGCTCTTCTCTCCGAACACAGCAGAGAATTTCAGCTGCAGCTGGTCCAGAATGCTGCTGCTGCTGGTCTGACTAAAACCACCCGGTTCTACATTCCTTCTCTCAGAGACTTTAAACTGCTGCTCATTTATAAATCGCTGAACGGATTAAAGATCTGCTGCTGGATCGACCCGTTAGTTCTGGTTCTGCTCTGTATCCAGAACCAGAACCAAACATGGATAAGCAGCTTTCAGCTTCTATGCACCACAGATCTGGAACAAACTTCCAGCAAACTGAAAAACAGCCAAAACTCTGAGCTCCTTAAAATCCAGACTAAAATCCTGATTACAGCCGATTTTGAACCATTAATGAAACTTTGATCAACATTCTGATGAAAATACGACGTTTACTGCTTTTTCTGTTTGCTGTTTCTATAGTTCAGTGTTTTTATGATGTAAAGCACTCAGTTTCTCAAATGAGCCACAAAAATAAACCTGATTGATTTTCTAAACATTGTGCCAAAATAAAAATGCTTGAAGTCACAGAGCAGCGAATGAAGACGTCATGAAATCTCGACGCGTGAAGCTCACACGCAGACGTTCAAACAGGAATATCAGTTACAATCAACAAACCAGCTGCTGTAAGAGCAGAGAGACGCAGAGACTTCCTCTCACACAGAAACAGTAATTATGTCCGTTCTGGGAGCGAAGGGAGCAGAGAGCCGTCTCAGCGGTTCTGACGGCGCTGCAGATGCGATCGCTCCAGCGCTCCTCAGCGCACCGATCGCAGGGCAGCACCGAGGAAAACATCGCTCTGCATGATGTCTGCTCACACACACACACACACACACACACACACACACACACACACACACACACACACACACACACACACACACACACACACACACACACACACACACACACACACACACACACACACACACACAGTCAGCGTGGCAGTCAGCATCAAAGCATGATGGACAGAGGCCCATCATTAGCAGGAGAAGACGGAGGCAGGAATCACTGAGACGCCGCTGAGAGACGTTACGACAGAGGAAAACCAGACCAAACCACAGATCCACACAGGTCCCACTGGTTTCCTGATTTTTACTGGTGCCAGTCCGATCGCTCCTGATCCTCACCAAACCGACCCGGGTCCAACGGGACACACAGGAGGTTCTGGTTCTGCGCTGCAGAAACATTAAATACTACGGAGCGTATATGTTTAGTTTTTAGTGTAAATATCTTAGTTCACCAGAAATACAACTAAACTAACTTACAAGTTACTTTTTGTTTGTTTTATGCCCATAATTCCTTAATATTGATAAAACATTAAACTTAACTGATTATTTAACTTATAACATGAAAACATGTCTTGTTATAGTGAGAATATTTTAGGGCTGAAACGATTCCTCGAATGATTCGAGTACCTCGATTACTAAAATTCCTCGAGGAAAATTTACCTGCCTCGCAGCTTCGTTAATTTATGTTTTATTAGTTAGCGCACCGTGTTCCGGCCGGGACTTCATTTGCGTTGCGCGGAGCTCTCACTTCCGCCTCTGAGTTGTTGACAAAAGCTAAGTCTCAGCGGCATAAAGTCCAATCTTCAAGATTGGCCCGTGGGGATTTTATTGATTGATGATAATGCCCGACTTTTTATCGTTTTTGGGGAACCAATAAGCATCCTTAAAATGACTGGGGGAATGCCTGGAGTACGGCAGCATTTCTCCTCCGGGGCTGCTGGTTGAAAGCGAACGGCGGGAAGAGCGCTGAGGTGAGCGGATAGCCTGAACAGGGCGGGCGGCTGAGTAGCTGATGCTTACCGTGTAAATGTAGCTTTACCGACGAACCGCACAATACATTTCATATCCCGGCCTGAAGAAACGGGTGGCGGAGCGCATCGTACATGGCTGGTAGATGAGTTTCTGAGTGTGACCAGTGAAGGTGTCGTAAATATCCCGTATTGCTTCCCCCCGTGTTCGTCCCCCGGTCTAACGGTTCGTCAGTCCGCTGGTCTATTTCCTCCCCTCCACCCCATGTTCGTTCATTCGCCCTCTCCTCCCACTCCAGGCGGCATTTCCCGTATTTTCAAACCCAAAGCGTGACAGGTTAGGTGGCAAGGTGAGTTTAATTAATCTATTAAACTCACTGAAGATGAATACATAAACTAAAAGCTGGATTGTAGACATTTTTTATAAGCATATTTGTGAGCCTGCCTCTTTGTTATTAAATTCAATATAATTTCAGATTTTTCTATAACTTTTCTTCTGGTTAACTTAGAAAGTGAGCTATTATTGTTACAGGTTAGTTTTCTAAACTACAGAAAAGCAACTGTTAGGGATGCTCAAATATGAAAAATTGGACTGATATTGATATCTGATAGTAACACCGGTATTATGCCAGATTTACCAATATTTCATTTCATAATTTTTTTATCCGATTACTCGATTAATCGTAAGAATAATCGATAGATTACTCGATTACTAAAATATTCGTTTACAACAGCCCTAGAATATTTTCTATCAATATTAGAGGATTGATAACTTAAAATCCTTTATCTTGCTGAAAACTTCCCTGTAAGTTCATTTTTTTCCTTTTAAAGTTGAACTGAGGTAGTTGCACCAGAAACTAGACAAAAAAAAAGATTTTGTGTTTTTTAACTGAGGTTTTTAATATAAAGATGCCTGGATGTTTTTATTGTAATTATGTAAAGCACTTTGAAATGCCTTGCTGCTGAAATGTGCTAAACAAATAAAATTTGATTGATTGATTGATTGATTAATTGGATTAAAATTCATTTTATTACTGGTGGGAACTGATTAAAAAGTTAGAATCGTTTTTTTAATCAAAACCTATTGACAAAATGAGCAACATTTCAATTTAAAACCCATTTCTGCTGCTAAATTATTGAATAAACAGCCGTATGAGCTGGACAATAAATATATTTGTAGTTTTTAATCTTTTCTTCAGGTTCTTGGAGCAGAGTTCATCTTTTTCCAGTTTCAGGAGCTTCATTAGAAATGTGGACGCTGACATTAGGATTTACTTTTTCTTTTCTATTTTTGCAGAGAAGTTGACTATTTACACAGGAAATGGAGGCTGGAGGTGGTGCACCATCAATAACCTTCCTGTGTGAAACACAGACTGACAGTAGAGAAGAAAATTTACCAAAATATCTATAATTTAAACCCAAAGAAAACATCTTTACTGGACTTCATTGGGGCTGGACAGAAAGGTTGGTTCCCTTCAGAGAACCGACTGATCCTGAATAAAAACCCGAAGAGACCAAATCAAAAATCCAGAACCGTTTCTTTAATGTTTATAAAAATATTTCCAAAGTTTTCCAGCCTGAACCATTTCCCTCCGACAGAAACTCCATTAACCAGGTGAAAAACAACACAAGTGACCAAAGCCAATATTTCTTTTGGAAATTTGTAGGCAGCTGATATTGCTGTGCAATAATAGAAGGATTTATAGACATAAAAAACACATTAACATGACAAAGGTCTGCAGAGCTCATTACTGCGGTTTCACAAAAACAGACAAAAAAAGCAGCTCACAAACACATAAACCCTCGAAGCGACAGCGATAACCGCTCTCCCTTCGCTCCCCCAAAATGCAATTAACTATTATGTGTCCCGTTGTAATCTGCCGTGTTCGTTTTATTTCCCCCCTTTAAAAGCAGCGGCTTATCTTACTGCTCTTCACACGGAGCAGCGCTTCTGTCCCCCGGCAACGCAAACACAAAGTCAAAGTCGAATCTCAGCAGCACTTCAAGGCCGACGGCCGTCAGGCTGAGAGGAATCACTGCTGCGCAGAAATAACTTCAGATGTTTGGCCGAAAGAGGGAAGACAGTCGCATTTTCACCAAGTAATTTATTCATTTTTAAATGTCAAAGTTTCAAGAAAAATAATTAATTAGTAAGCTAAATGTTTAAAACTAAGTAATTAGCTATGAGCTAGCTAAACATTTTGATTGGAGTTATTTAGCTACATATTTACCTGTACAGCTAAATATTTAGCTGAACAGGTAAATATCTCCAAACTAAATATTTACCTCACATAGCTAAGTAGTTAGCGCTGAGCTAGCCAAATAGTTAGCTTACTTAGCACTGAGCTAGCTAAATAATTAGCTTAGTTAGCGCTGAGCTAGCTAAATAGTTAACTTAGTTAGCTAAATAGTTAGCTTACTTAGAACTGAGCTAGCAAAATAATTAGCTTAGTTAGCACTGAGCTAGCTAAATAGTTAGCTTAGTTAGCGCTGAGCTAGCCAAATGTTCAGCGATTTAAAGCAGGAGTTGAAGAGGTTTGGAAGACCAGGCTTTTACTTTGGTAGTCCACTTCTGGTTATCAGAAAGTGAATTAACATTTTAACCAAATGTTTTGCTCCGAGGTAAATATTTAGCTTCAAACTAAATATTCATTTTTGACAGTGTAGCTTCACAAACGGATTACTGAAAATCCTGTGACTGAACTGATGAGTTGAAAGTTCATTTATTCTGCGTTTATCTGTGGGATTTTCTGGAAGCGAACCGGACCAAACATCCGATTTCTGGTCGAGGAGACGTGGAGAAAGGAGTAGAAGAAAGCGTCTTACCGTCATTGCCTTGGCTCCCTTCTCTCTTGAGCATCTGAACGGCGCCGACATACTTCTTCAGCTGGACCTTCAGGACTTCGTTCTCCCTGAAGAAACACAGAAAAGTCTCAGAAAGCTGTAAACAAAATGCAACGTTTAAAACCCCTCATCTTTTCCCCAAACGGACTGAATTAGGTTTCCAGTTTGAGACAAAGCCGTTCAAACGAGTTCATTTCTATGGTAGAAGCAGCAACTAGACCTGCTTTTGAAGGACAGTTTTGTTTACAGACACTTCATATTTCTTTTTTTTTGGGGGGATATTCAAAATGTTTTCCAGCTCCGGTGTTAATCACCCCAGATTTACCGTCCAGCTGACTTTGTCATGGTGAAAAGAAAAGTTCTGTTTCTGCTGAGGTAAATGTCTTTTATTCATCAGGTTCTGCTTGATGAATGTTGATTTTTTTTAACTTTCTTTGCTGAATATTTGGTGAACAATCCACAGGCGGAAAAGCGTCTCTGTGTGCTGGGAATAAATAAAGTGCTGAAAGTTGTTCAGAGTTTTATGTTTTCCAAGCAGCAGCAGGTGAAGCCCAGGAAACGGCCGGTGGCTCTGAAGTCCTGATTATCTGAGGTGAAATGTAAATGTGGGAGCAGGACACGGAGACGGCGGTCGTCTCATAGCGCCATCGAATCAATCACAGCGGCGGAGCGGCTTTGTGGCGCCGCCGGTTAAATTTAACCGCCTCTGTCTGGCTCCACCCCCCGGCGCGGCGCGGCCGGACTCGGCTGCCCTGCTTATCAAACTCTTTTCACCGCCAACAAAAGGAGAAGCGGCGGCTGGCAGGAAGCCGGCGAGTCCAGCATGACGAGCTCTCAGAGAACCGTTATCAGAACGGCGGCGGCCCAGGCGCTTCCCGGGCCGGAAACCATTACTGTGTGTTTTTACTGACACCACAACACACACACACACACACACACACACACACACACACACACACACACACACACACACACACACACACACACACACACACACTCTGATTCTACCGATCCGGTCCAGTGTTCAGGTTATTTTAGCTGCTGGACCTTTAAAATCAATCATCGCTCCATTAAAGGGGCAGTGTTATGTGCTTTACAGTAACCGTTACCTTCAGCTGCCATAAAATGATTTAGCTTTATGTCAAAAATGACTGAAAATGTCAGGAAATTGTTGAGCTACATAATAAAACAAAAGGAAAATAGTTCTGTCTAGTTTTTCCAGTAGTAATGCAGTAAACCACTGATTACCACAGTTGGGTCCCAGTACGATTCATCCATCATCTGCTAATAGTGGAGCATTCATCAGCCTTACAGTAAATATTACAGTACATCATGTTCGTTTAAAGGGATAGTATTAAGTGTTTTATGGGTGTATATTCCAAATAATTTTTTTTTTTTTTGAAAATTAAGAGAATAATCTCAAAACATCAAACGCCACCAGAGAGCGCTACATCTCAAACACAGGAGGTTTAATTAAATGTCTCCTTAAGGAAACGTGACCTTCAAGAGCCTAGTCAAAGGTTTTCATTTTAATGATTATGTAATATCATCGTGTCGGTTAATTTGGATGGGATGAGTCTTCTTAAAGGGGCAGTAGCATGTTTTCCAGGCACAGTTATATTTTATAACATTAGTTATAAAATGTTAAACACATCAAATATGACTTAAAATAAATTTGACTTTCTGATTTAATGTCTTGAAATTGGGCCTCTATCTCTTTAAAAGCTCCTGCTCTTCCTGAAGCTCCGCCTCCAGGAAGTCATCCCAACATGGCTCCTCTATTAACCCTTTAACGTTTTTACAAGCATCGCTCTGAGCAGCAGCTCCAATGAGGAGCTCAGCAGCTGTTTGCTAATTGCTGCTGGCTAGTCTGAAGGATCTGAGTGGGGGAGGAGCTGCGCCTCGAAGGCGGGGCTAGGTCCACCCAGGCGTTTAGCAGCTGAATGGTTGCCATGGTGAATCATATGCAACTTTAAAGAAGTTGAAAGTAGAAACGTGCCCTTCCCCCACATGTTGCTGCACAATGGACTGGAAGATCACAAGGAATAAAAAATAAATACATCAGCTGATTGGGAATAATTGTAAGACTCTTCTTATGATATGAAACATGTTTAGTGCAACTGTTATAAAGTTCGTTTGCAGCATCATGATTGGATGAAATCTGTCCAGAGGATTTCATCCAATCATGAACCGAACCATCAGAGGTTCGGTTCAAGCTGCTGCATCGTCTCTGCTGCGACGGGAAGCTTTGGGTCCAGAGGGAGGAACACACGCTGCTAGTGGAGCGTTACTTTAACCAGGAACTCCTCCGTTTGTTCAGCAGGGAATCGTTTATTCAGAACTAAACGCTTCTCTGAACCAAACAATCCAGAACATACAGTTGCTCTCTCAGGTTACGATGCGGCGAATTAACACATTTTACTGAATTATTGATGGCTCTGATACGACAAAGAGGCTTTCAGCTGATGTAATGGGCCGGGCTTCTCCATTATTCAGCACAGAAACAGCCGCAGCCGGGACGAACAAGCCAAATGTTTTCACCTCGTTAGGTTTGCTGTGTCAACCTCAGTTCTCCGCTGAATATCAATCACAACCCAGGAATTATGGGCTGATTCCTGATCCACGGTGGATTCAGTTGATCTGTGGTGAAAACAGCTGACATGATGGCAGGAGTTTTATTTACATCCCAACGTAAAAATCCAACTCTATAGGAACATCTGAGGAGGTTCTCCTAGACAGCTGCACTGCAAAACACAAAATATCACCAAGTATTCTGGTCTGGATCTCAGTTCACTTGAAATAAGACGAAACTAACTTATCAGTAACTTGTCAGAAAGTCAATAATTCCTTAATATTGATTAAAAAATACTAGTTATGATAATCTGCCAGTGCGGTCCCCGACGCTGATCTCCAGGGTGAATTCACACCAGGAACGACTTTGGTTCAGACAAAAAACTGATTTCATCCGTTTGGTGCGGTTTGATTTCACATTGTGTTTTTGTTTGCAAACAGAAAATAAAAACAAAACGGGATCGCTCACCTTTAAAATCAGGGATTTCACGTCTGCACTGCAGGGCTGCAAGTAATGATTATTTTAGTTATTGATTAATTGGCTATTCTGACGATTAATCGAGTGGAATGATTTGCAACCCAATCGGTGAGGATCGGATCATGAACTGAAGGGAAACTCGTCCCTCAGAAGCAGAAATACAGAAACTGCAGAGCGGGAAGCGGTGTGTGTGTTCAGCAGATAAATGTTTAGTCTGAAAGCTCAGGGTGTAAAGGTTAGCAAAAGGTTTGAAGGAGGCAAATATTACAGAGAACAAGGTCCCAGGAGGAAGGCAGCAGCTAGCGTAGCCACAGTAATTACTGCGTTTGTCTTTATTTCCCTGCATCTCTGCAGGATTCTCTGCGCTCACAAGTCGTCTTCATTTGCAATAAACTGGCTGAACCGCCGTTGTTCAGGTGAGCAGCCGGTAGAGGCAGAACGACGCTCCAGAGGCCAATTTACAGCCAAACGGCCCAGAAAAAACTCAAATAAATAAATATTTAAACACCATTTCAGTTTATTGGGTGCAGCTCTGAATGTTTAACAGACCAGAGGAAACGAGTTCGTTTAGGTTCTGCTGTCCCTGAACAACCCGATGTTGGGCAATTATCGTAACTTTTATCATTTACCAAGAAAATTTCTTAATAGAATTTAGGTTTTTTGTTGTCATGATAAATTTCAGTTATTAATGGTAAATAAAAAAACTAAATGTTTACAATTAAATGTGTTGTTTTTGTTATTTTTCCCCACTTTGTTCCACAGGATGAATACATTTGAAAATATGATTAAATCTGTATGTTGGCTATGTATTCTTAATAATATTTTTATGTTTTTTATTTAAAGGAAAAGCTGGGCAGCTAAGCTAACACTGGTCATTTAAATTATAGAATTTTATCCACAAACTGATTTTAAATACAAACTGATCTAACTCTTTTTCTGTCATAATTTAATCAGAATCTCTACATTGTTTTAATAGAAAAATTGTTTTTTGAATGATAAATTGTTTCCGACCCTAAAATGGGTCAAAGGTCAAACCTGATCTCCATCATGGGAGAAGAAGTGGAGCTGGTTGAGGAAAATAAATACGTCGGTATTTAGCTGAACAACTGGAGAAACAAACAAAATTAATAAAATTATGAGCAACTATGACCATCCAATTCATAAAGCGTAGAGAAACAGTCAGAGGCTTCTTCAAACACGTTGTAATACAGACTGCTACAGGAGATCCTTCCTGCCCACAGTCATCATCATCTACAGTAACTCTGTAATTAAATGATACAAAAACATTTAGTTTCCCTTCAGGATCAATAAAGGATCAATCATTTTAACGAAACCTGAAACCGGCTTCTAGTCATCAGAAACAGTTTCTGTGCAGACAATGAGATCCTCTGAAGGACCCTTTCATAATAGTAATAATAATAATAATAGTAATAATAATAATAATAGTAATAATAATGATAGTAATAATAATAATAGTAATAATAATAGTAATAAAATAGTAATAATAATAATAATAATAATAATAGTAATAATACTAATAATAATAATAATAATAATAATACTAATAATAATAATAGTAATAGTAATAATAGTAATAGTAATAATAATAGTAATAATAATAATAATACTAATAATAATAATAGTAATAATAATAATAATACTAATAATAATAATAGTAATAATAATAGTAATAATTCAAGGTTACTGAGATTTTCTGCTCATGATGACTGAAGTTTGTTTTCTTGCTCTGGTTATTTTTGGGTTGTGAAATTCAAAGCTTTGTCTCTTTCCAGTTTTGTAAATTATAAACACAGTAATATGAACTGATGCTGATAAATCACATTATGGTTTCCAATAATAACTGGCCTTTAATAGTAAATTAAATTTCCCAAAGCAATCGCTGGCAGCTCCACTAAACGTTGCAGTCAGTGAGACGATGGAGTAAAAATCGGTTTATTTTCAGAGTTTCCCAGGAAATGTGGATGATGCTTTAATAATCACAAACATTCCTGCAGAACCACCAGAACTGCAGCAGCGGCTGCATCGGGTCTGAATACTTCTGGCCCGGTCAGAACCGCAGCTTTAGCGCCAGGTTGCAGGTACAAAGCAACGGTTGACTCAGAAAAACAACGATGCATCTCTGCAGCTCAATCCTCTCCAAATCTGCAGATCAACCTCCTGCAAACTGATAAAACTGTAACAAACATCAATAACTGGATATTCTGGTTCTAATTTAAGTTGAAGCGCCTCATTTTACTTTCAAGCTGCATTTTTAGCTCTAAATGAGATGGAAATCTAAATCCAGAGGGGATTATTGTTCTTGGTTGTGCAGATTGTCATCACAAGCAGCAGCAACAGTGATGCAACCAAATGAAATAAAATATATCTCATTTCCTGCAACTTCCAGCAATGTTAGAGCAGTTCACCGAGCTGTAAATCAAGCTTAAGCAAGAAAAAAATAAATAATTTTTATCTGCTTCCTTCCATCCTGACAAGGTTGGTGAGAGAAAACTAACTGGATGAAGCTTTCAGCTCGACTCAGCACATCAACGCCTGCACAGGCTCAACGTTAAACCAAATCCTTCAGGCAGCTCTCCTTACAAAACCTGCAGAGATAAATGACCTCAACTCAAAGATATTCCAATCTAAAGTCAACAATTTAGCAATTAATGCTATGAAAAGCAAAATCAAATTCAGTTTTAGTTCTCAAAGAATCTGACTTCAGTTTCAGGCTCACAGCGTCAGAAAAGCAGAAACATATAAATTTAGAGGAGGTTAAATAAAGTACATATTTTGTTTTTGTTTCCAGCAGAGCAGCTGATTTTTTGCTGGTTTGCTGGTGCCTCTCCAGCTAATGTTCCAGACGAGAGGCGGGTCACCCTGGACAGGTCGCCAGTCTGTCGCAGGGCTGATTTTTATTCTTTTTTTTTTTTTTTTTGTTAAATTTTAAAAAATCCTTCATTTTGTAACTACGCGGTACGGTACAGGAACGTACGCACGCGCCTAAAGTAACGCAAAAAAGAGGAAACCACAAGCGATTCCGTCTTCGTTGAAGAAAATATTTGGACTCTTTTTGGTTTTTACCTGAATTCCCGGGAAGAAAACTGTGCTGGACACGAGCTTCACCGAGTTCAAAGTTCACAAAATGGAGAAGGAGAACTTCTGAAACACTGCTATTACAAGAAGCTAAGCTATAGCTAAACCATGCTACGCGGTTCCCTCCGGTACTGAGCTCCGAGAGGCGAACTGTGATTGGTCAGACTGCCGAGTACAGAGCTCTGGGAGGCGAGCTGCGATTGGTCAGAAGGTTGTGGGCGTGGCTTATAAAAAAAAAGATCTCGGAGAGATTTCACTTCCCCCGTCCAGTTTCTGTATCCGTAAGCAACGTGAATACTTTAATGCAAAGCTTATCCGACATGATGAGAAATTATGAATATTCTTACTATTCTTGACTAAAGAACAGTAAGCTTTTTTAACAGTCAAACAGCTAAAAACTCCTGGACTGACGCAGAAAGGTGGCGCTCTCTCCCTCTGTAACGTTTCTTTAAATCAAAATGGAGGATACAGGGAGGAAGCGATTCACTCCAAGATGGATTAATATTTAAAACTTCATAAATGTGAAAATGACACTTCAGTGTCTCATTCAGACTGAAGCAGGAGGATCCTTTGATCATCGATCGACTGAAGCAGAGATCATTTTTGAAACCAATAACCAATAGTTTTCTCATTCCAAATGTCCATTGGAATGAGGAAACTCATTCCAATTGGCTGTTATCGGCTATACAGACACTAGATAGCCGATAACAGTATCGGCTATCAGTAATAGCCGATTACTGATAGCTGATAACATACCTGGAGTAGTAAGCAAAAAGACCTTGACATCAATACTCTAATCAAGATTCAAAACACTTGATTCATGAAAAAATATGCAATTTTGAATTTAAAAAACTATTACTAATCCATCATTTTCCAAAATCTATCAAACAAAAGCGTTTCTCAAATGAAAATCTATTTAAATAAAGTGCATTAATAAAAAATAAAGGCCTCTGGAATTGGTCTGGGATTTAAACAAACACAGAGAAAATGGTTTCCATAAGTTGACAGCAGGGCTGCTGGAGGTTTTAATAATCGTGATTCATATTTTATCACCACCGCCTAACACACACGTTGGCTTCCTCGCTCCACTTTCAGACTCGTCTTTGTGCCAGAAAGTGAACTTTGTTTAATCCCTCGCAGAAGGAACCCGACTGGTCCAAATCTCCTGGTTATTGACGCCCTGAAACAAACATTCAGAACCAGAACGGCCGGCGGCAGAAAGAGAGCAGAGCGCCGGGCGGCAGATGGTCCGCTCACCATGGGGCCGGGCCTCAGAACCACACCGCCGCTCTGGGATTACACAGCGCCTTAAAGGCATATGGAGATCACACCCAATTCAGATCTGGTTTAGAGTCTGGGTTTCTGTAGCAGCCGCCACGCTGCAGATGGAGAGAAACGTTACACTAAATTCATTACCTCTTCTTTAAAGTCTTGTTTTCCTGAAAAGGCTGAATGATAACTACATCATAATAACCTCATGAATCTGGGTTTATTCACAACACTGTTATCAGAGACACGACCGATAATACTTTCAGTTTGATATATATATATATATATATATATATATATATATATATATATATATAATGTAACAGTGTTTAGGTTGTAGAATCCCACTTGCTTTATGTATCAGTGCAATGGGGAAATAGCGCCCCCCTCTCTGTGTGGTTGGTTATATACTGCTGGCTCCTGCACTCAGTGCCAGTCTGTGAAAGCTGCACAAGAGGTGAGTTTCATTCTTCAGCACACCGAGTAGAAAGATGTTAGCAATCGATAAAACATAATTTTTATTAACTTAGATAAATAGAGTGCAATTAATATTTACTAGATTCGTGCCTGGCACTAATTTTTGCACTTTCATTTCATTATAAAACACTTCATGTGCTAAGTTTAAAAAAAGCTAACATAACGCTCGCTCTGTTGTAGTGTGCTGATTGAAGCTGAGCCGTTGCACTGATTCCAACCCGATATGTTCTCATTCAGGTACATCATTTATTATTGTATCCTTCATTGTATGATCTTTAAAACATGATTTTTACTACACTCAGTGCCAGTCTGTGAAAGCTGCACAAGAGTGTGCTGATTGAAGCTGAGCCGTTGCACTGATTCCAACCCGATATGTTCTCATTCAGGAAATAAACTGGAGATCACCCAGAAACTCCTTGTCTTCTTTAAAACTACACAACGCAGAGTCGAGGGGTTACTTGGGCTGGCCTGGTACAGTGGAGTGAAGCAGAACCCGGTTACATTGGTGCCGTGACCCGAGCTTCTGCAATCCTGTATCTGAAGCGGTGCCGTCTATTTCCTGGACAACGGTTGGAGTCGCCACATGGGCCGTGGGAAACCCCGTAGAATTTCCCTCTTTTCCGCTATTTGCGGTTTTCTATTGGAACACTGAGGTGGGATTCTGTACATCTGGTTGAAAATATATAATAAAAAAAAAAAAAAAAAAAAAAGACCGATGCAGATCTGAATCATGACAGACTTTTCTGGTTTTGGGAGAGGGAGGGGGACAGTTAGTTTTACCCCACTGCAGTCATTTGGCAGGGGTAGGGCAGGTTTGCTGGCAGCCCCAGTCTCATCCACACCTAGGCCCGTCTTTGCCGAGTTAAATGAAAAACCTGTTGATGGTGACTATGATGATTCCCATCATTCTAAATCAGACGCCAAACCTACTAAGGAGAACCTGTATGCAGAGATAGCGACGCAAATTGGGGTTTCTATTGGAGAAAGCATTGCATCTTGTATTGAGTCTCGCTTGGGCTGTGGACTGGGAAACAGTGTTCTTGGGTCTGCCAGTAATGTGCTCTCAGAACCTTCACTTTTGAATGTGATTGTGAAATCTGATGTTAAAGAACCTGTGTGTTTTAGAGGGGATGGTTGTGACACATGCAGTGTGCAGGAATGGGAGGAAATGATAATGACCTATTTGAAGAAAAGAGGAGTACAGGTAGCTGAACAAGCTGATGAAGTGCTTGTTAAACTGGCAGGGAGGGCAAGAGAGATTGTCAGGGTGGGCATACGTAGTAAGCCATCCTTATGTCTTAAGGAAGGCCCAGAGCCTATTTTTGAGATCCTCAAGCAGCACTTTAGTGACACTGCCTGTTCAAGCATGCCTCTGGCTGATTTTTATGCAACATTACCTGCCTTAGGAGAGACACCTTTTGACTACTGGCTCCGGCTGAACAGAGTCATGGAACTGACAGAGGACTGTCTCAAAAGACAGAATAAGTCCTTCGCGTATCTGACAAAAGAACTGACTGCAATGTTCATTCGTCACTGCCCAGACTCAGAACTGTCTCTTATTTTCAAATGCAAGCCGTTGCAGCAGTGGACACCTGCTGATATACACGACAAGTTGCTAGAGCATAGCAAAGATCAGAAGTGTGGCCCTCAGCAGAGTGCATCCAGTGCTTTAAGTTTTCAGCGACAGGAGGTGAGTCCTCATGTGCCACAGGTGACATGCGGCAGTAAATGTACCACACCATCACCAACTTCTGCCTCAGTACCATCTACTGGACTTAATGCACCAGCGCCTGCTGATCGTCTTGATCATGTGATCGCTCTGTTGGAGAAAGTTCTGGAGGGTCAACCCCGACAAGCAAAGCCACCTGCTAAAGATGATGTCAGAGCTCATCGAAACCAAACACACAAAGTCATGCCCTGTGCAATCTGTGGTGACACTGAACACTCTACCTATTACCACTGTAGAGCCAATCAGTTGTGCTTCATCTGCCATGCTGGTGATCACACACGGGCTCGGTGCCCCAGGGCCATATCTAACAAAGTGAGAGGGCCTGAATCAGCTGCCCAGCAGCTGGGAAACTAGTTGGCCTACATGTGGAGGGGGCAAGTGTTAGGCCTGAAATTGTGCCCCAAGAGACTGATTTTGATGATTTGGAGTCAGTGTACCAAACTGTCTATGAGGAACGACAGCTTGGCCATCGACCAGTACTTCAGAACACCCAAAGACTGAAACAACATGATGAACTGTTCTATGAAAATGTGACCCTTGGTGGCAAAGTATCTATTAAAGCAATGCTCGATAGTGGCTCCATGGCCTGCACCCTCAGTACCAACCTGATGCCCCATCTCTTAGATCATGCAGTATTGCAGTCCCCCACCTTGCAACCCACTGATGTTGTACTTATTGGTTGTGGAGGTTCGAAGACAATCCCATCTGGTGTGTGTGACATTACAGTGGAAATGTATGGCTGCAAAGTTGTTGTGCCTGTGCTGGTGGTTGCAGGACAAAGGGAGGACCTTATCATAGGCAGCAACTTTATGAGACATTTGGTCAATCGCCTGAAGGCAAAAGATGGTTTGGGGGTGGGATGCAGCAGGATCTTAAATACAGAAGACATGTCTAATCACAATGTGTTGAGTTTAATGTCAGAAGTGGTGGTTCCAGAGAGTGTCAGTGATAAGATTGGAACTGTCAAGCTAAAGAGAGCCATAACCTTGGAACCATTGACAGAGCACCTGGTCTGGGGCAGGCTGCAGCTAGGAGGTAATGAGGAAGTGGGCAGTGCTGTAGTGATAGAACCCACAGCAGCAAGGTCAAGGCCAAGGTCAGTTATGGTTGGGAGAACTGTGGCACATCTTAAAAGTGATGGGTGGCTCCCTGTAAAAGTATTAAACCCCTTTGAGAAGCCAATGACTTTAAAACGAAACATGAAGCTGGCTGATGTGTTTACCTGTGCAGCAGTGGAGAGCTTCAGCCCCACTGACTCCTGTTTACAACAGAATATACAGCTCCCAGCTACTGACTCAGCACAGTGCAACGATGAGCAGAGTCTAGTTACTGATATTTCCACCTTGCCTGATCATCCATCTTCAGGGCGAGAAACGGGTGACAGTAGCTCTTTACATGCAGTGCTGCAACATCTGGGGCTGTCTGACATTGATATCAACTCATGTGAAGTGTCACAAGCTAGCAAAGAAAAACTAGTTGACCTCATAGCTCGGTTTGAGTCCATTTTCTCAAGAGACAAGCTAGATTGCGGCAAAGCTACGGGCTATCTCCATCGGATTCGAGTAGTAGATGACAAGCCATTCCGGTTGCCATGCCGACGTGTGCCACCAACTCATTATGACAAATTAAGACAAGCTCTGAATGAAATGGAGGAACGGGAAATAATCCGAAAGTCTTGCAGTGAATTTGCATCACCTTTGGTCTTAGTTTGGAAGAAGTCTGGTGGTTTAAGAATATGTAATGACTTTCGCTGGCTTAACGCTAGAACTGTCAAAGATGCCCATCCTCTTCCGCATCCAGCAGATGCACTGGCTGCTTTAGGAGGAAATGGATTTTTTTCTACAATGGACCTGACTTCAGGCTACTATAATGTGGAGGTGCATGACCAGGACCGCAAGTACACGGCATTCACATCACCGTTTGGGTTATACGAATACAATCGTATGCCACAAGGACTGTGCAACAGTCCTGCGACCTTTATGAGGATGATGTTGGGCATTTTCGGAGATCAGAACTTCCTCAGTGTGCTGTGTTACCTTGACGACGTCCTGGTTTTTGCCCCCACTGAAGAAGTGGCACTGCAGCGCTTGCATATGGTGTTCCAGAGACTGCAGGCTCACAATCTTAAGTTGGCTCCAAAGAAGTGCCACTTCTTGAGGCAGTCTGTGAAATTCCTAGGGCACATTGTTAATGCTGATGGAATAAGGTCAGATCCTGACAAAATAGCATCCATTACATCCCTTACGGAAGCAGACCTCATGGAAGATGGTTCTAAGGTTCCATCCCAGCAGAGGATCCGCTCGTTCCTGGGAATGGTCATGTATTACCAACAATTTATTGAGAACTGTTCATCCATTGCAAAACCTCTGTTCCGGTTGACATCTGGAGAGAGAGGCCCACGTGGTCCCGGGAGAAGGCGCCGGCAGGCCCGTGCGAAGCTGCGTGAGGAGGATTGGACGGATGACTGCAGGACAGCATTCTTCAAGTTGAAGCAGGCTCTGTTGGATCGAGTGCTCCTGGCCCATCCAAACTTCGAGGAGCCCTTCCTTCTATCTGTTGATGCCTCCAGCAGCGGCCTTGGTGCTGTGTTGTCACAAGTTCCGGCTGGGGCTTTGACATCAAGGCCAATCGCCTTTGCCAGTAAGACACTTAGTCACGCACAGTCCAAGTATCCAGCGCATAGGCTGGAGTTCTTTGCTTTGAAGTGGGCAGTGTGCGATAAGTTTCATCATTGGCTGAGGGGTCATCAGTTTACAGTATGGACCGATAATAACCCTCTGACTTACATACTGTCTAAGCCAAGATTAGATGCATGTGAGCAGAGGTGGATTGCAAAACTGGCGCCTTTCCAGTTTGACATACAGTACATCCCTGGTCCTAAAAATGTGGTTGCTGATGCACTGAGCAGGGAACCCTTTGTGCAGCCCACTGCCTCCCATCGTTTAATAAGAGTGCCATACAATGATCTGCTGGCTGAGGCAGAGGCAGTTGCCACAGGTGGGGTGCAGGAGGCTTTCAGATGGACGGTTCACTCACCTGAGGAGCCCCCAGGCGATGTCCAGCCTATTGTTTCTCAGTGCACAGCTGTTGTACAGGCCAGAGGGCTGACATCTTCTGAGGTGGGAGCTGTCTTCCAGGTTCATACAGAACATGAGTCCAAGGTGTGGCCACATGCTCTCCTTCTGCCTCAGTTCTCTCAGACTTTGCTCACACCGAACCAAACTGATTCTGAAATCTTTTCGCACGACGAGCTAGTGAGGCAGCAGCGGTGTGATGATACACTGTGTAGGGCAATCTTCTATGTAGAAAGGGGGCGAAGACCATCAAGGAGAGAGCGTGCCAAAGAAGTGACTGATACAAATAGACTTCTGAAGGCATGGAACAAGTTGACTGTGAAAAATGGTGTGTTGTATCGAGTCTCCAAGAATCCTGTAACAAAGGCAAAAACCTACCTGTATGTTGTCCCACCTGCCCTGCGTCCTGCTGTACTGAAGGGAGTCCATGATGAAGCAGGCCACCAAGGTCAACAACGAACCCTTTATCTGGCCAGGCAAAGATTTCACTGGTCTGGGATGGCTAAACATGTGGCAGAGTATGTGAGGTGCTGCAAGCGATGCATTGTTAGCAAGTCACCTGAACCAGAGGCTAGAGCACCTTTAGAGAACATCAGGACATCAGAGCCCCTGGAACTGGTCTGCATAGACTTTTGGTCAGCTGAAGACTCTGCAAACAAATCAGTGGATGTGCTTGTGGTCACAGACCATTTTACAAAGATGGCGCATGCCTTTTTATGCCCCAACCAGTCTGCCAAGGCAGTGGCGCACCAACTGTGGCATAACTATTTCTGTGTCTACGGCTTTCCAACACGTTTACACTCTGATCAGGGAGCGAATTTTGAGAGTACACTAATCTCTGAACTATTGAGTGTTGCTGGTGTCCAGAAGTCCCACACGACTCCATATCACCCAATGGGTAATGGTTCTTGTGAAAGGATGAACCGCACCTTGGGCAATATGATTCGTGCCTTGCCTCCGAAAGCTAAGCAAAGATGGCCTGATGCACTGAAAGCCCTCACTTTTGCATACAACTGCACTGTTCACGAGACAACCGGTTTTGCTCCATTTCTGTTGATGTTTGGCAGGGTCCCAAGACTCTCAATTGATATAATATTTGGCTCTGTCATTGACCATCATGACGTCACAGATTATGACCGATATGTCCAGACACTAAGGAAAGACCTCAAGGAGGCGATGGACATTGCACAAAGAACGGCAAGCAAACAATTGCAGCGCCACACAGATCTCTACAACCGGAAGGTCCGGGGATCCCCAGTGGAGATTGGAGACCGTGTTCTTTTAGCCAATAAAAAGGGACACGGCAAGAGAAAACTTGCAGATCGCTGGGAGAATGTTGTCTATACAGTTTTGGACAAGAATGACACAAGTCACACCTTTAAGCTGCAGAATACTTCCACAGGCCAGGTGAAGATTGTACATCGCAACCTGTTAATGCCAGTGAACTTTCTCCCTCTCGAGGATGCTTTGCTGCAGGAAGAAGTGGATTTGTCTTCTGAATCTGGCTCGCTGATGGCGGATGGCGATGGAGAGACTGTGGGCGGAATGTCTGTGGCATCTGCTGAGTACAGGACAAGAGCTTGGGTTTCTGACTTGCCATCTGAAGTGCCCAATGAGTTCCTGATGACTGAGGATATTGAACCAGAAGGCGCTGTTGTGGACCATCGACTGGCCTCTGGCTGCGCTCCCACTATTGACTCTGATGTACAAGAGAATTCGACCAGTGATGTGCAACACTCCGACCTGGTCATGTCCATGGATCCAGCTACATGCTCTTCTGCTTTGGGGGCGGCAACCACTACTGGGCATGACCCAAACTGTTTACCTTTGATTAAGGTTCATGTCTCACCTGAAAATGTTGTGCCCTCTGGGGATCGCACTGTTGTTGACAGGACGGTGAGGAACCACAATAGATCAAGGGTGGGAAGGTTACTTAAGCCTGTTTCTAGATTGATAGAGATGATGCACCAGAAAATAGAAAAGGTTTGATTCTAGTGAAGACAGGGTTTGTTTTATTGTATTTGTAATAGAAAACTGTGTCTCGGAACAAACAAGGTGCTCTTGTTTTCATTTGTCTGTATCAGGATGGCGTATGGTTATAACAGGTTGAAATATGTAATGGGCATATTTTGATTTTTTTTTTTTTTTTTTTTTTAATGATTCCCACATGTGTGATGAAGGGGTCTGGCCAACTTCTTCTTATACTGATTCTTTTGAGAATAGTCATCTGACTGGATTTTCTTTGTAACTGTACCGCCTGGAATTTGCTGAGCAGATTCATCACATCTCAATGGCTCTGTATATGCTGTTGGACATTTTCTAGAATGTTCAGTGTGTTTTGGTTCTCTTTTTCTCTTCTGGTTGCTGTGGTGTATCTGACTTTATTTTTGGGGGTGGGGGGGGTGTTGCTTTTGTTTGTGATATTTGTTTATTTTGGGGTGCAAGTGGAATTCAGCAGGGGGGAATGTAACAGTGTTTAGGTTGTAGAATCCCACTTGCTTTATGTATCAGTGCAATGGGGAAATAGCGCCCCCCTCTCTGTGTGGTTGGTTATATACTGCTGGCTCCTGCACTCAGTGCCAGTCTGTGAAAGCTGCACAAGAGGTGAGTTTCATTCTTCAGCACACCGAGTAGAAAGATGTTAGCAATCGATAAAACATAATTTTTATTAACTTAGATAAATAGAGTGCAATTAATATTTACTAGATTCGTGCCTGGCACTAATTTTTGCACTTTCATTTCATTATAAAACACTTCATGTGCTAAGTTTAAAAAAAGCTAACATAACGCTCGCTCTGTTGTAGTGTGCTGATTGAAGCTGAGCCGTTGCACTGATTCCAACCCGATATGTTCTCATTCAGGTACATCATTTATTATTGTATCCTTCATTGTATGATCTTTAAAACATGATTTTTACTACACTCAGTGCCAGTCTGTGAAAGCTGCACAAGAGTGTGCTGATTGAAGCTGAGCCGTTGCACTGATTCCAACCCGATATGTTCTCATTCAGGAAATAAACTGGAGATCACCCAGAAACTCCTTGTCTTCTTTAAAACTACACAACGCAGAGTCGAGGGGTTACTTGGGCTGGCCTGGTACAGTGGAGTGAAGCAGAACCCGGTTACATATATACACTGCGCAGAACCCTCAAGCTCAGCGAAGGACCCGAGCTCAGAGGATGAAAGAGAGACCACCCGCGGAGGGTGAGAAGGGAATTTATATATATAATATTAATTGGCATTTATTAAAAGAAAAGTAAATCAAAATTCTTGTAAGAACAACACAATAAATGATCAACAATATGCCCATGCCTACTGCAGATGACCTCAGAAATTATCGCTGCTTCTTCTCCAAATATGGTCACTTCTGGTTTACAGGAAGGAAGCAGCCAAACCAAAGTGTTAAAGGGGCAGCATCATGTTTTTCAGGCACATTGAGCCATTTTATAACAACCAAGTAACTATGTCACCTTCAATTCTTATAGAAATGCTCAATATATCAAATATGACAAAGAAAATTTGACTTCATAATTTAACTCCTTGAAATTGGGTCTCTGTCTCTTTAAGAACTTCTGCTCTTCCTGAAGCTCCGCCTCCAGGAAGTCATCCCATCATGGCTCCTCTGTTAACCCTTTAAAAAAGTTTTTACCGTTGTTGCTCTGAGCAGCAGCTCCTATAATGAGCTCAGCAGCTGGTTGCTAATTGCTGCTGGCTAGTCTGAAGGAGCTGAGTGGGGGAGGAGCTGCGCCTCGGGGGCGGGGCTAGGTCCACCCAGGCATTTTAACAGCCAAGTGGTTGTCATGGAGATTTAAGTATTTCTCAAACATGAATCAGGTTTGTTTTTGATGAAGGAAAACATGGAAAGATAAAAAAAAGTAGATTTGAACTTGTTAATCCTGCAGATAATCATTCATTCCTCAGAGCGTCTCTGAGGTTGGACGTTTGTCTGCAGGAGGTCCAGTGAAAGCTGTGTGTGGTTCTGCTGGTATATTCGGGTGGGTGGGTTTGGACGGGTTCTGTTCCGTTTCTGATTTTTCTGCGTGAGTAAGTCAGTAAATGAGCAGCGGCCCGTTTTTAGCCGACTCCCCTCTGCGTCAGACTGGGATCTATCTATGGAGGCTCGCTCATCCTCTGCCACCCCCATGCCCAGTCAGCCTCACACACACACACACACACACACACACACACACACACACACACACACACACACACACACAGTGAGCTGCTTTCTTGGGTTTAGGTGCTGCGTAGCTTTCGGAGAGCATCCACACAGAAAAGCGCTAAAATTAGCCGACAACTGTTGGCTTCCTGCTGGAAGAACGGACCATCTGGTGCTGGAAATAAACATTTAACCCAAACGCAGCAGCTGGCATGAAGCCGCTCCTCGTTAGAGAAGCAGCCTCCATTAGAGCCCCTCACCCAGCTGGAGGTTAGCCGCTCCAGAGCCGGACCTCGCTCCATCCTGACCCGCCGCCCGGCACCCAACAGGGAAGACGCGCCGCTATCGCTTTACAGATATTAATAAATGTTTTCCAGAGGTCACGAAAGGTCAACAAGTCCCACCAACCTTATTCAAATCTAATCCACTCTGCTACGTTTGTGTTGAAACTATTACTGAAAGTTTAAAGGTCAAAAGGTCAACCAGCCCAGAGAGAAGCGGCTCCCATTGTTGTTAGCATGTACAGCTAACAATTTACCGGTGTACCAGAAACATATAAAAAAAAGTGAAAAAATTAATTGCGTCAAAATGTTTCTAGTTTTTCAAATTAAGGCGTTAAAGTCCAGAGTTTGGTCACAAATCAGCCACTGACCTTTACTGGGAGACCAACATGAACATCACACTGCTGTACAGCGGAAGAAAAATTATAGTTTTCTACATTTTCCAATAAATAGTTTCTCCTTTTGCTCTGACAGCGCTGTTCATCGGCCATTTCTGATCAGGAAACAGTGAAGGAAAAATACCTTGAAGTATTTTAACTCTCAGTTCAATATAATCTTTGCAACTTTCAGCTCAACAGAAACTTCAGTGACTAGAAACCTGCTTGGTGACACCATAATGCTGAGCACGGTGCTGGCAGTGTGATGCTGTGGGCCGGTGCTGTACACAGAGCCTTCTTGTTGAGGTTGTGGTGCAGATGAAGCGAGCGGTACCTGGCTAGCGCCTGGACCTTGGCCCCGTGCCGCTCCTCCAGCTCTGCCAGCTTCTTCTTGAGCAGCTCGGTTTCCTGCCTCAGGCCGGCTGAGTGCTCCATCTCGCCGTCCAGCAGGCTGCGCAGCGACCTGCACACACGCAGCAGGTCACGCCTGCGTTAGCAAGCATCCCGCTCACACCGTTCAGAAGAATTACCTCCGCCGATCTGCTGCCGCTGTTTTCATAAACAATAGATTAGAGGAATGCCGTTTTAATTGGCGCTCTAAACGAGACGATGAATCACAATTAGCCCCGACGTAAAATCATTTCATCAACACGAACGCATCTGCGTCACTTTAATAACCTGCTGCAGATCATGGAGAAATGAAATGCTGCTCGACAGATTTACTATCATTCTGATTAACGGCGTTTTAAAAGTCTGGCCAACATGCCGCTTTCAAACTGGTCTGCAGGGAAACAGATTTTATTCAGGGAAATCAAACGAATCAAAGATTTGTCTTGAATAAAATGTGTTGAATGTTTTTCTGGGGGAAGGTTTAGAGGGACGTACGTGTTCTCCTCCACCAGCTCGTCCTTCCTGTTCATCATGGCTACGATGGCTTGACGCAGCTCCACTGAAACAAATAAAGTCCAGAATCAGACATTTTCACTGCTTTACTTACCACCAAGTGATATTACTGTCCAAACAAAGTTCAGATATTAAAACAGAAACAGCAAGGAGAAGGAAAAACTCAGGACGGGTTTTTAAAGACTCCCTGGTTCTGGAAATCAGGAATAACAGCAACGACTGAGTGTTTGTGTTGCTAAGCAATGGAAATGTGTCATTTCCTGCCAGAAAAACCAGAAAAAAATGTTTTATTGGTGACGTTGGTGAGGATTCAGAAACCAGAGCTCAACAGGATGCCACTGATTTTGTTGGAAACAGCTTGCCATACTTCTCACGTCATCCAATCTCAACATCCATTTGTTTCATGACCAGAAATTATTTCCCAACAGACTTTTGTCAATATGGAAAAATACGCAGCAGCCTCAGCTGATTTAAAGAGGAGCAGCAAAAGCAAAGGAGGAGGATTAGCAGAGCTAGCTAACAGCTGATGCTGTTAGCATGTTAGCATGTCAGAACAGTCATGAAACCGTCAGAGCAACAGTCTTCAGATTCGTTGCAACACTGACTGCTACTGGAGATCCACAGCAACTCAGAATCAGGTCATCGTACAGAAAAACAGCGAAATTCATTTCAGTTCAACCCGAACCGCATCAGGCCGGGTGGACGGCGCCGGAGGCATCAGGCCGGGTGGACGGCGCCGGAGGCATCAGGCCGGGTGGACGGCGCCGGAGGCATCAGGCCGGGTGGACGGCGCCGGAGGCATCAGGCCGGGTGGACGGCGCCGGAGGCATCAGGCCGGGTGGACGGCGCCGGAGGCATCAGGCCGGGTGGACGGCGCCGGAGGCATCAGGCCGGGTGGACGGCGCCGGAGGCATCAGGCCGGGTGGACGGCGCCGGAGGCATCAGGCCGGGTGGACGGCGCCGGAGGCTGCAGCCGGCCACGACTAAAGAGACGCGGATGGTTGGAGCTACAACATTTAATTCGCATTTAGGATAAAGGAGGATCACAATCAGTTTTCCTGGTGGGAACGACGTCCTGAGTCTCTGGCGCATTTTTCCCATTTCATTCAAAAACATTTCAACAACACAAACGTGTCTGCAGCACTTTAACAGCCTGCTGAAAATCATGCAGCAGGGAAGGAAAGGTGGACAATATTCAAAAGAGCAACAAAAAACGGAGAAAGAAGTGAAGAAAGTGGATAAGACGAAACAAAAAGAGAAGTTCTTATTTTGTAGCGTTGAAAGTATGAAATAGATCTAAGGGTGTAAATACTTTGCTGCAGGTTTATCGGAACAAGGAAGCCTTCCTGTTCTCTCCGGTTTTAATCAGGACAGAAAAGCTGCATCAGATGGCAGAAACTCGCTGACGCGTCGATTTTAGCCTTTAATAAAACATCCGTTTCTGATGATGATATTAAAATGTTTGCGTGGCCCAGAATGAAACGCTGAGTGTTTCAGAAGTTACAGAACATCATCATCATCAGTTTGACTTTAAATTAAACTCCTCACCTGCTGCAGACGACCTGCTGAGGGACCACTAAACACATTGCTCTCATTTTCAGCGCGTCGCGCTTCAGATTCGCCCGGAAACACAACAGCTACACGCAACAAGGAAAAGTAACATTCTTCTCTCAGAGAGGAAAACCATGATGAAGATGAAGCTCGTCATGGCCTCTGCTAAGAGTCCAAACGTTCAGCAGAACTCTGCTGGTCCGGTAATGGCAGCAGTAGCAGAACCGGACCCTGTAATCACGCTGCCTTGTGAATCAGAGCCGCCAATCAGCGACGCATCCGGCAGGGAGACACCGAACCGAAGACGAAGCTTCACAAGACAAACTGGGAGAGAATCAGAACCGCAGGTGGAGGACCACCGGGTCGCAGGGGGACAGAGACACTGAGGGGGGACAGAGACACTGAGGGGGGACAGAGACACTGAGGGGGGACAGAGACACTGAGGGGACAGAGACACTGAGGGGACAGAGACACTGAGGGGGGACAGAGACACAGAGGGGGGACAGAGACAAGGAGGGGGACAGAGACACTGAGGGGGGACAGAGACACTGAGGGGACAGAGACACAGGGGGGACAGAGACACAGGGGGGACAGAGACACAGGGGGGACAGAGACAAGGAGGGGGACAGAGACACTGAGGGGGGACAGAGACACTGAGGGGACAGAGACACAGGGGGGACAGAGACACAGGGGGGGGACAGAGACAAGGAGGGGGACAGAGACACTGAGGGGGGACAGAGACACTGAGGGGGGACAGAGACACAGAGGGGACAGAGACACAGGGGGGACAGAGACACAGGGGGGACAGAGACACTGAGGGGGGACAGAGACACTGAGGGGACAGAGACACTGAGGGGGGACAGAGACACTGAGGGGGGACAGAGACACTGAGGGGACAGAGACACTGAGGGGACAGAGACACTGAGGGGACAGAGACACAGGGGGGACAGAGACACAGGGGGGGGACAGAGACAAGGAGGGGGACAGAGACACTGAGGGGGGACAGAGACACTGAGGGGACAGAGACACTGAGGGGGGACAGAGACAAGGAGGGGGACAGAGACACTGAGGGGGGACAGAGACACTGAGGGGACAGAGACACAGGGGGGACAGAGACACAGGGGGGGGACAGAGACAAGGAGGGGGACAGAGACACTGAGGGGGGACAGAGACACTGAGGGGGGACAGAGACACAGAGGGGACAGAGACACAGGGGGGACAGAGACACAGGGGGGACAGAGACACTGAGGGGGGACAGAGACACTGAGGGGACAGAGACACTGAGGGGGGACAGAGACACTGAGGGGGGACAGAGACACTGAGGGGGGACAGAGACACAGAGGGGGGACAGAGACAAGGAGGGGGACAGAGACACTGAGGGGGGACAGAGACACTGAGGGGACAGAGACACAGGGGGGACAGAGACACAGGGGGGGGACAGAGACAAGGAGGGGGACAGAGACACTGAGGGGGGACAGAGACACTGAGGGGGGACAGAGACACAGAGGGGACAGAGACACAGGGGGGACAGAGACACAGGGGGGACAGAGACACTGAGGGGACAGAGACACTGAGGGGGGACAGAGACACTGAGGGGGGACAGAGACACTGAGGGGGGACAGAGACACTGAGGGGGGACAGAGACACAGAGGGGACAGAGACACTGAGGGGACAGAGACACAGGGGGGACAGAGACACTGAGGGGACAGAGACACTGAGGGGACAGAGACACTGAGGGGACAGAGACACTGAGGGGGGACAGAGAGACTGAGGGGGGACAGAGACACTGAGGGGGGACAGAGAGACTGAGGGGACAGAGACACAGAGGGGGGACAGAGACACAGGGGGGACAGAGACACAGGGGGGACAGAGACACAGAGGGGGGACAGAGACACAGAGGGGGGACAGAGACACAGAGGGGGGACAGAGACACTGAGGGGGGACAGAGACACTGAGGGGACAGAGACACTGAGGGGACAGAGACACAGGGGGGACAGAGACACTGAGGGGGGACAGAGACACTGAGGGGGGACAGAGACACTGAGAGGGGACAGAGACACTGAGGGGACAGAGACACGGAGGGAGGACAGAGACACAGAGGGGGGACAGAGACACGGAGGGAGGACAGAGACACAGAGGGGGGACAGAGACACAGAGGGGGACAGAGACACAGAGGGGGACAGAGACACAGAGGGGACAGAGACACTGAGGGGACAGAGACAAGGAGGGGGACAGAGACACAGAGGGGACAGAGACACAGAGGGGACAGAGACACAGAGGGGGACGGGTTGTCAGTCCAATGGACCGGACAACCAATCAGGCTCACTGGTTGTTTCTGCCGGAGAAATCCCACCATGCAGAAAGACCCGGGCTGGAATCGAACCCACGACCTTCTTGCAGCAAGGTAACAGCGCTACCTACTGCACCACTGTGCAGCCCGTTCACATTTTTCATTAAAACATCTCATTTATTTAAAGGCCGTCTGTGTTATTAGTTATTATTTTAGGCCTGGTGTTGATTATATTTTCAGTTTTAACTTTATTTAGGGAACCAATAAATGTCCCCGGCTGCAGTCCAGAGGACATGTCTCATGTCTCCTGCAGCGTGTTGACGCATCTCTGGTTCTGGTCCAGCAGAAAAGCCTGGTTCTGTCCAGAACCAGGCTGCATCGGAGCACAGAGCTCATGTCCAGAGCCGGTGCCTTCAGGAACCCGTTTCCCAGGAATCCGGACGCCGAGCAGAACAGAATGAACGGTAAGTAAGTTACTCTGATCAACGAACCAGAGATCGGACCTTCTCTGGTTCTAATCAGCGGAAAACTGTAAAACGTCACATCCGTCAAATCCTTAGGAAGGAAGAGCAGAATGGGTCCAAATCAGAATCAGAAGCTCCAAGGAAAACCACATTGGTCACGAAAAGAGGACAAAATAAAGGTTTGTGTCGTTTTTACCAAAATATATAATATTAGCAAAAAGATACGACTGGGACTTCAAAGATTTTAACGCAATTATCACATTTTTCACAAACTTCTGAGTGGAACCTTTGTCTTCACACGTTTCTGGAACGACCATAAATCTGATGCACGGCTACATCCGCTAATAGCAGCCGCTTCTCTTTTCCCTCTGGGTTCATTTCTGCTTGTAAACGATCTGATTGGACGATGGAAGAGACGGTTGTGTCCAAGTGGTGCTAACAGCAGTTAGCCTGTCAGAATCTATGCTAGTCTAAAATAGCATCTGAATGCTAACATGTAGCAGCTAATGCTAATGTTAGCATCCACAGTCCAGATTTCTAAAGAAACTCCATGAAGGATGAGAGAAACTCTGAGATGAACTCTGATGTTCAGATCTGATGATATTTTTTCAATAATTTATAAAAATTGTTTGATATGTTTATTAATTATAGATCCTGAAATTAATGTCATTAAAAATCTGAATCAAGTTCAAACACTAAAAAACACGAAATGTGAAGAGAATTTGAGTTTTTTCCATTTCATCTTGAAAACCTGGGAAATCCGTTAATCTGGACCATGATAAACATTTTCTGAGTCGATTGTTTTCCTTTCTAAGAAGAAAGATTTGCTTTTCAGAAAAAGTAGGTTGTTGTTTGTGCTTTTAGTTGCTTTGAAATTAATATTAATGAAAAAACTTTAACAAATGGGAATCTATTTTTTGTTTCTCATATATTTGACATCCGGCGCCGATTTCCTGAGATCAGAGGGGCCCGTGAATGGCCCCCGGACCTCACGTTGAGCCCCGGTGATGCAGACTGCGGTGGGAAACGTTGCTGAAGCTGCAGGTGAAAAAATCCAGCCTGACTCTGATTAACGGTAAACAGCAGCTTCTGTGCTGCAGGTATTTTCAGGTTTTCTTCGTTTCGACTGAAGCGTCTCTGGAGATTCGCTACGCAGGCGAGGCTGAATGAAAGTCAACAGATTCACGGCTCCTCTGCTGCAGCGGGAGCAGAGAGGAAATATTTACAGTACATACAGTAATGGCTGCACAGCGTGGACACAGTGCCACCTGGTGGTTCATCCGAGTCAGAGCAGCAGAAATCTCCTCCAGGTTCATTTTCACACCCAGTTCATTTTGTTCCTTGAAGGCGGGGGTGTCCAAAGTTAGGCCCAGGGGCCATTTGTGGCCCTTAGACTGGTCAAGCATGAAAAACCTTTGATTTTTATTTATTTAACCTTTTAAATAACCAGGTGAGTTATTAAGAATAAAAACCTGGCAGTGAGAGAAGCACAGGTGGAGAAGCAGATGGAGACTTTATATTTTCATTCAGGGTAAAATTATCACATCATTTTCTCATAATGGAAAATCTTAAGTACAAAACAGAGCGTTTGTCTTTTAACAGCCAAGATTTTATAATAACTAGAATCATGTTAATCCAGACGACGCTTCGCCAAAATCAGCTTCATTGGTTAAACTAAATGTAGAAAAAGTTCAGAGAGAAAGTGATGTAGGAAAACGCAGAACCAGCAGAGGCTAGAAACACGAGTCCAGTTTGGTCAATCCGGGTCGAACCGGTTAAGGTTAAGGAACCTGAGGAGGAAGTGAGGATTTAACGCTGCAGCAGCAGAACCAGAACTTCACCCTGCTGGTGTCGTTCTGGTTCTGCTGCTTCAGGAAACCCGGATGATTCATCGTCAGAACCGGTTTGGAAACACACAGAACCAGAAGTCGGCCCAGAATAAAAACAGAAACTCACCGACCGTCATGGAGTCCGGCAGCCCGGCGGACAGCGGACCGGACCGGACCGGCGGACTGGACTCCATGCTGCAGCAACAGAGATGAACAATCAGATGGTTAGTTTGGGGTTCGGTCAGGCTGCAGCCGATCCAAACATCAGAACCCGACCTGAAGGCGAGCTGGGTTCTGCCGCTCTCACAGTTCTCTGCCGACCCGGTGGAGCGGCACGGGGCGGGGAACCCGGCCGGCTCCTCCACAGAACTCACTGCAGGAACAGAAGTGAAACTGAAAGGACCAGCCGCCACGGAAAGTACCTCAGATTACCAGTGACAGCTGGTTCTGTTACACAGAACCGGTCCGGTACCTGGATCATGGTCCGCTGGGGTCACAGGAATCAGGATGTCGGCGCTGGTCTGGTCGGTGATGGTTTGGACCGGACTCCAGGTGGAAACACTGGACAGGCTGCCCACCACCAGCCTGGAACCAGAACAACCAGTTAGAACCGGAACAACCAGTTAGAACCGGAACAACCAGTTAGAACCGGAACAACCAGTTAGAACCAGAACAACCAGTTAGAACCGGACCAGTTAGAACCGGAACAACCAGTTAGAACCGGAACAACCAGTTAGAACCGGAACAACCAGTTAGAACCAGAACAACCAGTTAGAACCAGAACAACCAGTTAGAACCGGACCAGTTAGAACCAGAACAACCAGTTAGAACCAGAACAACCAGTGAGAACCAGAACAACCAGTGAGAACCAGTTGGAACCAGAACAACCAGTGAGAACCAGTTGGAACCAGAACAACCAGTGAGAACCAGTTGGAACCAGAACAATCAGTTAGAACCAGATGGAACCAGAACAACCAGTTTGAACCAGTTGGAACCGGATCTCCTGCAGAATCCTCCATCAACTAATTTTTTTATCTAAATTTAATTTTTGTTTTTTGTAGGCCGGCTGCACCTTGCTGGAAAATATCGGATTAACTAAAATATCGGTAAATATTGCGATTGCGATAACATCGGTAAGAACAGCCGATATTATTGTCAATATTCCTGATTTATTTCCGCGTCGTAGATCCGAATGGGTCGGTTCAGACCGACCGGGAAGAGTCGGATCCGAGAGGAAACGCATCGGATTCAGTCTCTGAGCTAACGTAGCCTTAGCGCCTCTGAAGCTAACTACTAACATCGGATGCATCCCTGTATTTCCTTCCTCTTCCCAGTTCCAGAACCTTCTGTGGTTCTGTTGCCTGAGGTCCAAATCAAGCAGAGGTTCTGGAGGCTGGTGGTTCTGCGGTATGTTTTGGACTCACTGATCAGAGGCCAGTCTGTCCTGGATTTCAGTTCGGGGTTTCCTCGTCTCCTCCTCTTCGTCGTCCTCCTCCTCCTCGTTCTCTGCGCTCTGGCTGTCAGGGAGTGGCGGCCCAGCGGGGGGCGCCGTGCGGTCGGGCCGTGGCGACCCGACCCAGCCCGCGTCCCCCGGCTCTGGGACGCCGTTCTGGGCAGGAGACCCGGACAGCGGCGGCTGCAGCGGGTCGATGCCTTCCTCCACACTGCTCTGGGCCGGAGCGCTGCGGCGAATCCTCGCCTTCGCCTCTTCATCGCCGTCCTCCTCATCCTCAGCCCCGCCGTCCAGGTCGTCATCGAAGGAAATGATGTTGGTGATTTTCTTCCTCCTCCGTCGCTCCTTCCTCAGCCCCGAGTCTGAGCCCAGAACAAAAACCAGAAACTCACAATTCAAGTTACAGAAACTTTGGTTTTCTTTAAAAAGTGCAGATTGAAATTTGATTGTTTTACAACAAACGATTCAATTGATTCATCTTTCAGTTTTCTGGCTAATAAACAAACATGGAGAAATGAAACAGGCGCTGCTGACATCAGAAACTCCATGATGGAAAAAATCAATGGAAAGCTGCAGGAATCACTGCGGCCAAATAAATACGATCAGAAAGATAAACCGAGATTCATTTCAAACAGAAAATAAAAAACAGTTTGTTCTGTTCAGAGGCAGGGCGGCAGGTCGGCTTCCTGAACCCGGAGCTGCTCCTCGCAACCCGGCGACAGTTCAGCTCAGAGAAAACGAAGCTTTCAGAAGAACGAGAGCCAAAGGAAGGAAAAGAAAAGTGTGAGCAAAAGAG
Source organism: Poecilia mexicana (assembly GCF_051168715.1). NCBI lineage: Eukaryota > Metazoa > Chordata > Actinopteri > Cyprinodontiformes > Poeciliidae > Poecilia > Poecilia mexicana. The sequence goes on from NW_028263388.1 coordinate 1,137,742, forward strand.
AGAAAGACAGAAAGAAAGAGGGACAGAGTGGAAGAAAGAAAGAGCAAAGCCGTTTGGCCCGGTTCCTGTTCCGTAGAAACCGACCGACGTTCGGCAACTTCAAGCTGCTGCTACACAAGTTGTAGCTAGCTAGCTTCTCCCAGAATGCCGTGCGGTTCTGCGTCAGAGTTCAGTGAAATGATCAATATTATTTTAAATATTTTCTATTGATACTGATAACGTGTCATCAATGTTTATCGGCCAGCCCTGCGGCTCCCTTTGACACATCAAGCATTTGTAATCCAGAGGTGAGTGAATGTTCACCAGCGCAGACGGAGCGTCTGCACAGCATAAACTACGCATTTTAATTTCACTATTTTGAAGCTAAATTTGTAAACTTTAACATCATTTCCTAACCAAGTCGCGCCACAGATCGGTAGGAACCGGAGCGGCCGGTTGTTTCCAGGACGCAGCGCGGCTTCCTACCAGCAGAGGCGCTGCGGGGCAGGACGGGCAGCGGGTCGGAGGCGTCGGGCTTCGGGGTGAAGCCGGGCACCACGGCGGTGGCGGTGCTGATCTCCCGCAGCAGGGAGCTGACGCCCTGGGTGGATTCCTTCAGCAGGCTGCCGATGCCCTGCGTGGATTCCTTCAGCAGGCTGGAGACGGACGAGCCGCCGCCGCGCGGCGCGCCGCCGTTCAGGTCGCTGTTATCGATGTTGATGGCGAACAGGATGGAGTTCAAACCTGGAGAGACAGGAAATCTGAATATCTGGCTCAGGTTTAATCCACTAATTCAGTTCAAAAGGGGACATTTATAGTTTTCCATCTAAAAGTTAACAAAACCCCAAAAATTAAAAAATTAAAAACAATAAATTCTCAAACAGAAAAGTTTTAATGGCCAACAGCTGAGTGGAGGGAAAAAGTGTCCTAGAAAATCCACGTCTCTATCCAGTGATATTCTGAAAACCTTCATTTTTAAGTTTAATGACCAAAAACATTAAAAGTTACCTAAGAAAATAGACGCAGTAATTAATCTGTTTAAAATACATTATAAAGACTCATAATCTAAATTATGAATTTCCAAGTGGTGAAGTTCAAGCTCTCACATCTTGAATTTAATACTTTATATAAATTACCTCTACCTTTATCATTAGTTATATATTTATAGATATTTTTTATATTTTCTTCAGATTTATTCACATATTTATAATAGGGGTGCAGCGATTTATTGGTGCGGATTTCCTTAATTTCAGGAGATCTGTGATCGGCCGATTTTTACATGTGAAGCTGATCTTATCCACCAATGTTACCAACCTCAGCAACTGTGATATCCGTCGCAACTGCTGCTGCTGCCGGGAGGCGGTCCGAGTCGGGCGCCGGGAGGCGGTCCGGGCGCCGGGAACCAGCCGCCCAGCAGCAGGGCGCCGCCGCCCAGCTGCACCGACCCGATCACGTCTACAGTTAACGTCAGTTGCTCTGTTGTCGCCAATTCAGCAGCTTTCTTGATATCTAGAGCAACATTTCAGACTAAAAACTGAAATCGGCCAAAATCGGAATCGGTAAGTTAAGACTTTAAAAGGTCGGTAATCGGCCAGAAAACTGCAATCAGTGCACCATTAATTTATATTTAGATGTTGATTTTCATGTCTATACATTAATGTTTATGTATTTGATTATTTACATTTATTTATTTTTATTTGTTTATATTTTTATGTTTGTGTCTATATTTATATATAAATATGTAGCCTATATTTTTGTTTGCTTAAATTTATATATTCATGTTGACATTTATACTTTATGATTTTATGTTTATTTAGACTTAATTATATGTATATTTTATGTTTATTAACATTTGTTCATGTTCTTCAGACGGTCGCTCACCTGCAGCCATGGTTGGCAGCATACTTGCTCTCTCCTCGTCCAGAACAAAAGCCCAGTCTTCATAGAAGGTTCTAGAGAAGACAGAACCAGAACCTGTTAATCTGTCCAGCTGACCAGAACCAGAACCAGAGGATGCTAACCTGAGCCGCGGGCGGTCAGCCAGCAGCGTGTGCAGGTAGCGCTCCAGCGAGTGTTCGTTCAGGGCGCAGCGAAGCCAGGCCCGGCCCCGGCCCAGTTCGGACGAGATGTGGCGCAGCGAGTAGAACCGCTGCAGCTCATGGCGGTTCAGCTGCTCCTTCACATTCAGCCAGAAGGTCAGCTCTGCAGGAGGAGGAACCGTTAGCAATGCTGGCTAATGCTGGCTAATGATGGCTAGCGCTGGCTAATGCTGGCTAATGCTAGGTAATGATGGCTAACGCTGGCTAACGCTGGCTAATGATGGCTAACGCTGGCTAATAATGGCTAACGCTGGCTAACGCTGGGTAACGCTGGCTAACGCTGGGTAATGATGGCTAACGCTGGCTAACGCTGGCTAATGATGGCTAACGCTGGCTAATGATGGCTAACGCTGGCTAACGATGGCTAACGCTGGCTAATGATGGCTAACGATGGCTAATGATGGCTAACGCTGGGTAACGCTGGCTAATGATGGCTAGCTTCATCTCAGCTGCTGATGGACCTTTTTTAAGTTTAATTTTCCCCTTGAAACAGGAAATGCAAGTCAAAGTGGTCTGAAGTCGGGTTACTGTGCCGCCCCACTGAGCAGCTGATCTGCATATTTACAGGACGACCTCAGAACCAGGTGTAGAAAACTCATTCAGTTCATCATCCAGCTCACTGCAGGCCTCTGGTTCACCAGGAAACACAGGAACAATTCAGACTTAAAACCAACAGCAGCAATAAAAGTTTCTGTTTCTGTCACCAGTGGTCATCTGGAGTCCTTAGCAGTAGTCAGTCAATAGAAGGAATTTCCCTACAGAGAATAACTCCATCGTTCCTCCGGATCAGGAAGGGATGAATATGAGGAACTTTTCCCACCTGATGGTTTAAAAACATTTTTTAGTTTTCACTCATTCTGATACAAACTTCTTTAACCTGAGCAAACCACAGCTCGACTCTCTCTCCTGCCTGATTCATCCTGCTGAACGTGTTCAGAGCCAACCAGCTGCAGCCTGCAAGTCATTACGATCAACACAGATCAAACACGGATCAGGCCGTTTCTGCCACTCAAAGACCAAACCAGGCGGAAAAACTCTTCAGAGAAACCAGCTCAACATGCAGAAAGCAAAGCTGCAGAGGCGTCGCAGCGTCCCTCAGAGGAGCCTGACCACAGCACCACACTGCAAAAACAATAAACCTCACCAAGAATTTTTATTTAGTTTCTAATGCAAATAAACTTTTATAAGACAAAACCAACTTATTAGTAACTTTTCAGCAGGATGTAGAAGATTTTAGATGAATGAAATCTAAAATCCCAGGAAAATAAAATCTGATATTAATAAAAGAAAACGTTGAAAAAACAAACACACAGGCTGTAAAACATCCATTTTCAAAATGTACAAAATGCTATAAAATAAGTATTTGTGGTTTTTGTAAATTTCTTAATTATTTACTTATGGAATTATCAAGTAAACAATTGGCTGGGGTTGCTAGGTAACGGGCTGGGCTTGCTGGGGTTGCTAGGTAACGGGCTGGGCTTGCTGGGGTTGCTAGGTAACGGGCTGGGCTTGGCTGGGGTTGCTAGGTAACAGTGCCAGTGGAATTAGAAGTTTTTTCATAAATATTAGGGAATTATTTACCTAAACAAGCTCTTATATCTTGCTGAAAAGTTACTTATAGTTAGTTTTCTCTTATTTTAAATTTAATAAGATATCTGCATTAGAAACTGAACAAAAATACTTGGTAAGATTTTGTGTTTTTGCGGTGAACAAGTGAAACGGGGAAGCAGACTCTTCCAAAGGTCTGCTTCCTCAGACTGACTCTGTTCCTGCATAATTCAACGCTTCACCCCTTCAAAACCAAGAACAAACGGCCAGATGTTCCAGCGGGATGTTTCCTGTTTCTCAGCAGGTGGTGATGCGTTCACCTGCTTCCGTCTTGCTGCTGAAGCCGGCAGCCTGCTTCAGCGCTGCAGCGGTCAGCGCCAGGCCTTTGCTCTTCCTCAGGCCGTGCTGCAGCACCGCCTCGAACTGAGCGCACAGGCAGATCACCCTGCAAACACAGAGCGCTTCAGTTAAACCTTCAGTTATTAGGACAGCAAAAAATATAAAGAAAATGACTAAATATATCATAATATATCAAACATAAAAACACAAAATTTCCACATCCAGTCAAAAAATGAGCAGAAAGAAGATTAAACTTATGACGCCAATTGTCTTCCATATTTATATTTACAAATGTAATTTTTACTCATCTCACAAGTAGACCTGTCATGATAACAAATTTAATGACAAATTGTCTGAGAAGTTATCACAATAAATGATAATATTGTTGTTTTGGTACCATTTTCCAGCAATAATGACATCATAATGCAAGGACAGATTCCCAAAGATCAATAAACTTTAAATTCTAACAAACATTTAACACTGGGACTGGAAGACATTTTATATATCCAAGATAAATAAAACTAAACGGAAACAAATACAATAAAATTCTCTGTAAATAAAACTGTCCTATGAGACCAAAACACCAAACTGAAACTTTCATCATCCAGGTTTTGGTAGAAACACAGAAATGATAAATCATGCAAATGGAAACGATTGAGCTTGTTTTAATTTATTATGAAATTAAATGATTTATTGCTTATTCTGACAGGCTCAGTCTTAATTTCTACTCTTTCCCAATTATATCTATAAAGTTAATGAATTATAATGCACCTTATATCATGCTTACTGTCTACAGTCTCCTGTCAGATATCCAAACAGCCATGGGCCTTTCACAATAAATCAATTCAACAGGTTAATTCATTCAAATAATTTATTGATTTAACACCTTGAAATTGGGCCTCTGTCTCTTTAAGAAACTCCTGCTCTTTCATCCATCATGGCTCCTCTATTAACCCTTTAACGTTTTTACCAGCGTTGCTCTGAGCAGCAGCTCCTGTAATGAGCCGTTTGCTGCTGGCTAGTCTGAAGGAGCAGAGTGGGGGAGGAGCTGCGCCTCAGAGGCGGAGCTAGGTCCACCCAGGCGTTTTGAACAGCTGAATGGTTGCCATGGAGACTAGAGGATTTCTCAGACATGAAAGAATCAAAGCAACACTGCAGGTTCGTTTTCGTAACATGATGGAAGGATAAAAAATGTTTGATTTTAGACGATACCGGCCCTTTAAGACAATTCACAGAAGGCAGTCGGGTTTTATATGTTAAAAAAGACACAACAACTTCCTGAAGAGTTGAAGTGCTCCTTTCAAGCTTAATTTAGCAGTGAAAAGAGACACGTGGTCCAGTCTGATTCCGTTATAGCCTGGAAGGTGGTTCTGAAAAACATTTTATGTTTGGTTCTGTCTGAAACAAACATTTCCTGTTTGGACCTGCTCTACCTGCTGTCTGAGTCCGTGGCAATCTCTTTTCTTCCTCCAAAGCGGATTTGGCACTGCAGAGATATGAAAGGAATGAAAACATGAGAAAGTTCCCGCTCTGCAGGCGGCAGAACCAGAGCAGATTTCAGTAAAATATTTTGCGACTTTCCAGTTTGAATGTTCTTGCAGCAGCTCCCTGCTGCAGAACAATCAGGGTTCGGCTTTGATCAGAGTCACGCAGCTGCTTTCTCTGCAACCTGAACCCAACCTGCTCACGTTGCCATGGTGATGCCCATGCTAGACCATCTGTTCTTCACCATCCTCATCCTCCCAGAATGTTTTCTAACAAATTTCCACAAAAATCAACTCAGGAAACATTGTTCTACTTCCTGTCTGTGTGAGCAGCAGGTGAAGGAAGTAAAACAACAACAGATCCACATTCTGTCACATTAAAACCATAAACTGCAGTTTAGTATATTTATGGAGGTTTTACCAAACAGGTCAACACAAAGCAGAGAAGAAAGTTAAGAAAAGCAAATTAAAATGTATTATTATTAAATTAGTCCCAAGTCTTGTAAGAAGAGATAAAACCACATTTTAACTTTCAGATTTAAATGAAAATCTCCCCACATTGAAACATGATGTTGGCAGCATTATGCTGTGGGAATGCTCTTTAGCAGGAACAAGACGACCAGAGTTGATGGGAAGACGGATGGAGGAAAACCTAAAGACTGGAGGTTCTCCTTCCACTCCCAACATGCAGAAATATTCTGGGATGCTTTACATCAAAGCTGATTCATGGGTTACAATGACCTAGTCAAAGTCTAGACCTGAATCCAATAGCAGGTCTGAGATGAGTCTTTAAAAAAACTCAAGTTTGAAGAACTTCATCCAGCCTGAGTAAGAATGAGCAAAAGTTTCCGTCTGGATGTTCAAAGATGAAACAAACTTCAAACTGTGAAGTCGCCTCGCGCCGCCGCAGACGCGTCGCGCCACCGAGTTTGAATACTTTCAGATGGGTCTGCAGCTGCATCTCTATTTAATTCAGAATTAACCATCATAATTCTCCCAGAGTTCAACTGAACTGAACCACTGCTGCCTCCTGTAGGAAGGATGCTAACGCTAACCGCTAACGCTAGCCGCTAATGGCTAACCGCTAATAGCTAACTGCTGATGGCTACATTAACCACCAACTCTAACGGCTAACACTAATCGCTAATGGCTAACATTAACCACTAACAGCTAATGGCTAACAGCTAACTCACCTGTTTGACGGCGTCCAGCAGCCTCTCGAGGAGGTTCTGTCTCTTCGCATCATTCTGCTGAGTTCCTACAGAGGAAGGAAACACACTGATGATGAGGAGGAGGGACGAAGAGGAGAGAAACATGGAGGCCGTTTCCCTGAAACCGTTACAACAGAACAAAGTTACTCTGGGCTCAGAAACGGTTCTGCTGAATAAACAAACCTCTAAACGTTACTGAAGTTAATCTGCGGAGTCCAAACTTTTTATCACATGGGCCAAAATCATCAACAGAGAAGAACCAGGACAAAAATAAAATCACAATTTTTTCTACAAATAGAGAATTCTGATTTTTTTTTTTTGTTGTTTAAAAGGCTGAACAATGATCTTAGGTTCAAAGCTTAAAGAGTTTGAATGTTTCCCTCAATAAAAGAAATGTGTAGATTGTTTTAGGTCTCCACTGAAAAAATAAAGAAAAGAAAATCGATTCTGAGCAAAATCATGTGGATTTTAACTCTAATAACCATTTGAAGAATTAATTTCTGTTTGGTATCAAAGTATTTTAAACTGAATTTGAAATTAAAGACAAACTCTGCAGCCAAAATTTATACTGGAAGAAGATTTTCATAACTGTGGAAAGATTCTTTTAATCATGAAAAACCTTTAAAAGTCTCCATCCAGTTGAGTCAATTTTATTCATTAAACACTTTAAAGTCAGCAGGCACTGATCAAAGAGCTAACAACTAAATAATTCAATTAAGTGAATACATATGAGAAGTAAAAAAGAAATGGAATGAATAAAATCATAAATGAAACCTAATGTCAATAATAAAATACTAACACCAGATAGTTTCTACAGAGGCTGGCTGTTTCTCTCCGGGGACTCCAGCTTCCTCCGTCCAAAACATGACTGTAAAAAAATTATATTAAAAATTAAACCTGACCTCAGCTGTCCTGTGGTTTTTACTGGTTTTAAAGGAGGAAAACGTGGCGAGTGGAATAAAAGTTCAGAACCAAACTAGAGGGCAGAATCTGGACTTTTCCTTTCAAAATAAAAGTTGAGTGTTTCTAGGCTGTTGTTAAGGTGACCTGAGCGAGGCGTTGTTGTTGTTGGACTTTTGCTTTCAGATTTTTGCTTTCATTTCCCAGCAGCAGAGTCTGACCGAACCGAGCCCAAGTGTTCCGAACCACAGAATAAAGCAGCTGGAGCTGAACGTGTGCAGGAAGTAGCTGGTTCTGGTTCTGTTAGCTCTGAGCAGGTTGCTGGAGCAGAACCTCCCCTGGCTCCTGGATGAGAAACTCACCGTTCATCCTGACATCCGACCTCCTGGACCGGAAACGGCTCGGAGGAAACGGTTCTTCTCATCTCCCAGAACCAGCACCAAGCTAGCGGTGCCCCGGCTCCATGCCGCCGCCGTAGCCGACCTGGACCCACCCAACAGCGGCGTGAGCGCCGATGCTCGCTCGGTGAACAGCGAGGCCTGCGGGGGAGCCGCTTCACGGTCCGATAACCCGGCGGGCCGTGATGGACGCGGTTCCGAGGCCGAACTCTGAGCCGTTCGGTCCCGTGTCAGCAGAACCGGGAGCCGCTTTGGACCAGAAACCAAAAGTTACCAGAGTATAATCAGTTCAGCCTGTGACACTGCGAAAAACTGAAACCGACCACTCACATGACAGCAGCGGGGTCACGTGACCAAACACACTCCGGTCACATGATGACGAGCGCTGCTGGGAGTTGTAGTTTTTAGCTGAAAAACTGATTTCCGTCGCTTTGTGCTTGTTCTGCTGGTTCTTTGCGGTCCAGATGAGTAGATATTCTTCTTCTTGGTGTCTGAAAATGTTTTCTTCATTCTGTAATTTATCCAGTTCTATCATTTCCCCCATTTGCTTCCTGTGGCCTAAAATGAAAACTAATGTCAGATTCAAGTTTTTGTTCCTCTTTAAAGAAAAAGTAACACGTTCGCTTACTAAAATAATGTAACGAGCCACCAGCTGTTAAATCCTCACGAGGATAACATACAACCTCCAAAGCAATGTGGCAGAATAACACATTGGGAGGTATTCTACATGGAAAATAATTATACAATACAATTATATATTTTTCACAGAAGAAAATCTAAAAGGTGTGGCAAGCATATTATTGAGCATTACTTTGCAAATTCATCTTTCTCTTTGGTGATATAACTGAAATACTCTGATTCTTCTTGGTTGAGTCAGGTCCAGTGGAGAACATCTGTGCACAGTAGTATTCAAGTCTTTGCTTAAATTCTCTGTTGGATGCATGCCCGGTGCTTCACGTCACCATAAAAGTTTTAAAAACAGAATAAACAAAATCAATAGACTTGTCGCTTTTGAAGTAAAAGTTGCTGAAGAATCTGAAAAGTGCGTAGCAGTTTTTAAGCCCCTTTTCTGGTCCCCACACTCAGCCACGCCCCCAGAGCCTGTAGGCTCCGCCCACTTTGATGACACTGGGGGCGGGGCTAAACACTCACACTTTAAATCCTTAATGGTTTAAACCAGTGTTTCCCAACCCTGGTCCTCGAGGCACACTGCCCTGCATGTTTTAGATATTTCTCTGCTTTAATACACCTGATTCAGGTGATTGCAGTTCAGCAAACACTTGTCAATTGAAATCACCTGTGCTAAAGCAAGGTAACACCTAAAACATGCAGGGCAGTGTGCAATGAGGACCAGGGCTGGGAAACACTGGTTTAAACACCAAGATGGAAACGTGATATTTACACAACTTTTAATTTCACACAAAAATTCTAAAAATATTTTACGAGTTATAAAACAAGTTCATTGTGGGTTTGTTTCATCATTAGTTTAGATTTGACATATATTACAAGCAATAATTTAGTATTTTTGCAGAAAATAGAGAACATATGGATAGTAAATGCTTGTAGCTGTTTATAACTGTTTTCTGCTTCAGGTGTGTCAGTGTTTTGTTTCGTTTACAATTTCCATGATAAATGAACAGATCATGCAGATACAATGAAGCACTTCACTCATTTCAACTCCTCCGAAATCTGTAAATGAGCTACAGATGGTCAGCAGTAAAAACAGTCAGTAGTCTCTGAATGTGTCACCAAACTGCTGTTGTTGTGTGCAAAGTTTACGTCTTATCATTCATCATCTCTGTGTTGACTAACGATTACAGACACATAAAAATAACTGATAAAGACAAAAATAAAACTCCAGCTTCAGGTTCTGACTCTTCATATGGACAAAGTTTCTCTCACAAGTTGTTTTGAGGAAGACCCTTTAGAGCTGCCATATATGGTGGCGAGTGTTACATCCGTACCGCAGTCTGAGGGCCCGGGGCCCCCGGAGGGACCCTCTTCCACAGGCGGAGCCTTTTTCCTGAAGGAGTTCCTGATCCCTTTGGAAACCCGCCTGACGGCCCGGCTGAGCCGCCTGTCCCGGGTCTTCATCAGGCCCACGTCGTCCTCCAGCTCCTCCGACGGCACCTCGATGTTCCCCGAGTACCAGAAGATCCACCAGATCAGGCTGAGGAAGATGACGATGGCGCCACCATAGATGAAGACGTCGTGGATCACCAGGCCACCGAACACCCCCACCATGATGACCAGGACACCCAGAACGTCGTGGACCACCGCCAGCCAGAAGGCACACTTACAGCGGCCGACTCCATCGTACGTCTCCTCCATGACCGGCGCGATCTGCACGGAGGTGGACATGATGGCAGAGGAGGTCCTCCAGACCAGAGGAAGAAGAAACCTGGTCCGACGGCGGCTGCAGGACTGTGAGGTTAAATCCCTGCATGGAACAAGCTGCTGTTCAAAGTACAACGTTCACCGGTTGTTATCTGGAATCCACTGGATCTGATGTTTCAGTTGCATCATCTCTGACAAACACGCAGCAGTCATTCCTGAAAATCACCTCCCATCATCCTTCCCTCTGAGAGACGTTTGGTCATTTCTATTTATTGTTGAGTTTTGGTTTGGTTTGAAGCAGTTTCTGATTGCAAAAAAGTCCAATGAAATCAGTGGTGGGCACAATCCGCTAACAGCTAATACTGGAGCTAATTAGTAGGTTAGTGCTTTAGCTTTGAAAACATTTAGGGCACTTATAGGTTTCCATAATTACTTTTTCCAGATTTATTCAACAGAGCTCAAGATTGTTACACTTCCTCTCCTAACTAACTCCTAAACCAAGAAACATCCAGAAACAAAATAAAACGGACAGTAGAGAACAAGATATGAACATTTAAATACAACATCAGAGGGGATTCTAATTATAATATCAAAATAAAATTGGTGCTGCAGGGTTGTAATCTTTTAAGGACCAATATAATTTGAATTGATTTAGCATTTAAACTTTTAAAGATTCTATAGTAATTGAATATCACATTATCTAGAAATCGGGTTCTTGTTGCAGATGTTTCCTCTAAAGTTTCATGCGGCTCCCAGTTGAAGTTCATCCTGGAAGGAAAGCAGCCGGACTCTGTGACTGTGACCGGCTCAGCCCTGCTCTTCATCTCAGACTCATGTCTTCCTCCAGTTCCAGGCTGAAGACAACAGCCAGCATATCGCCCACTGAGAGCAGCAGGAAGATCCTCTCCTGGACCCGGCAGATCCTTAAAACCGGAAGGAAACCCGGCCGACCCCAAAGGCCTCAACATTCGTCCTCCAGCCCCTGGCTGAGGCGTCTCCGCCGGCGCTTCTCCTTCAGGACAGGGATCCACACCAGGCCCACCACCACGAACATCAGCCCTACGGACAGGCAGGCCGATGCCACGGACCGGGACGCGCCGCTCACCCCGGCGGAGCGGAGCAGGAGCAGCAGCGCGCCGGCCGCAGACATCAGAGACCCCATCACCATGGAGATGATGGGCTTGTGGAGGAAGGCCCATGCTGGACCTGCTGAGAGCTGGTCTGAGCACAGGCTCTGATCCTCAGGTTCCTCCATGGCGTCCTGAGAAAACCTCTTGATCCGTCAGTCCGTTTGGACTGGTTCCGCTCCCATGGAGGAGCAACACCGTCTGCATCACCAGTAACCTGGGAACACAGGCCGGTAACTCCAGAAGGACCGACGCAGCCGCAGATCAGAGGCAGGGCTTCGGAGAGCCGCCTGTCATCATCTGCTTTCATTCAGCATCAATCATCCACACATCAGCGCTGACGGACACAGCGCACCTGACTCCACCAGCACAGGCTGCTGGACAAAAGCTGCGTCACCTGATACAGGCGCACCGAGAACAACCGTTTCCACGGCCACCGCACGCAGCACCAGCCGGTAACATAAGACAGAGAAATTTGTTTCCCTCATCAATCCATCCGTCAATCACTGACCAGGAGGCGGAGTCAAACATGACATACCGTGACCGCAGTCACCCCAAAGGTCAACCTATCGAGACCAGCATCACCCCAAAGGTCAACCTATCGAGACCAGCATCACCCCAAAGGTCAACCTATCGAGACCAGCATCACCCCAAAGGTCAACCTATCGAGACCAGCATCACCCCAAAGGTCAACCTATCGAGACCAGCATCACCCCAAAGGTCAACCTATCGAGACCAGCATCACCCCAAAGGTCAACCTGCAGAGACCAGCATCACCCCAAAGGTCAACCTGCAGAGACCAGCATCACCCCAAAGGTCAACCTGCAGAGACCAGCATCACCCCAAAGGTCAACCTATCGAGACCGCAGTCACCCCAAAGGTCAACCTATAGAGACCAGCATCACCCCAGAGGTCAACCTGCAGAGACCAGCATCACCCCAAAGGTCAACCTATAGAGACCAGCATCACCCAAAGGTCAACCTATAGAGACCAGCATCACCCAAAGGTCAACCTATAGAGACCAGCATCACCCCAGAGGTCAACCTGCAGAGACCAGCATCACCCCAAAGGTCAACCTATAGAGACCAGCATCACCCAAAGGTCAACCTATAGAGACCAGCATCACCCAAAGGTCAACCTATAGAGACCAGCATCACCCCAAAGGTCAACCTATAGAGACCAGCATCACCCCAAAGGTCAACCTATAGAGACCAGCATCACCCCAAAGGTCAACCTATAGAGACCAGCATCACCCCAAAGGTCAACCCGCAGAGACCAGCATCACCCCAAAGGTCAACCTATAGAGACCAGCATCACCCCAAAGGTCAACCTATAGAGACCAGCATCACCCCAAAGGTCAACCCGCACACTTTGGCCCCCCTGATCCAGAGTCGGTCTGGAGCCTCAGGAAGCCCGGCTCTGGGCTCCACGGTTCTGATTTGAACAGATTGTTTCTATAAAACCGGAGCCGTGTCGTGATCAGGTGCTGACTCAGCTAAAATCGTGGCCCCGCCCCCTCCACAGACCGCGGTATTTCTGGAACAGGAAGTGCAGTCATGAACGCGTCACTGTTTTTTCTGACTGTGATGTCATCACAGCGTCATGGTTCTGATCCGAGTTCAAGAGAACAAAGGAGATTCGTTTCTCATTTCATAATTTAAATAAATATTGTGACACATGATCCAAAAACAAAAAACATTTATTCTAACATTAAACCAACAATACAGGAAATGGAGCTTTATTATCTCCAGTAAGGTACAAACTAAATAAAACTGCAACTTTCCAAAAAAAAAATCAAAATCTTTCAAAAACTGGAGTTAAAATGATTCAAAACAGATTTAAAAGCTGATTTATGCATTTGTAGCTGAGTTAATTTTAATTTTTTATTTTTTTGATGAACCTTCTCAAAACACCTTGTTGAATTTACATGATTGCTGTCACCTTTGCACTTATTTCTGTTTTATACTGTTTTATTTTGGATCCTAATGTGGCCCCAAATCCATCCCCATATTAGTTTTTCCTTGGTTTTTGAATTGTATTTTATTTTGGTGGAGAAGCTTTTATTTTCTTGTTTCCTGTCTCCGTGTCACATCCTGTGTGTTCCCGCTGCCCTCCTCCGCTGCCCTCCTCAGTTCGCGCCAAGCTGCGCTGTGGAGAGGTAAGCGCACAGAGTTGTCTTCTGCTGTACATTAAAATATTAAAAATGTAAAAAGAAAAAGTATGCTGTTCAACTCATAACTTGTAAATAGTTGGTTAACTTTTTGATGTTTAGCACAGCACTGTTCTGGGTATTTAATTCCCACGTTTTTTGCATTTATTCAGTTTACCGTGCCAACATGGTTATTTTATTTTTGTTCTTTTGGATGGTAAAGGTGTGTGTGGGAGAGCCAGAGCCAGGAGCTGCTGCTGAATATGTTTTTGTTCTAAACAGGTATGTGAGTTATTTCAAAATGTTATCTGGTTGTTAAATGCATGTATTTTGGTATATTTTTATATTACTGTGTAAAATTGTAACCTTTGGGCAGATTATTTCTGTTTCAGTTTTATTTTAATTGTTTTGTATGAATGCAGATTTTATTTTATTATTATTTGTGAACTTTAGATGATTTTAACCCATTCCTGTGAGTTCGCGCCAAGCTGCGCTGTGGAGAGGTGTGTGTGGGAGAGCCAGAGCCAGGAGCTGCTGCTGAATATGTTTTTGTTCTAAACAGGAATAAATCAATGCAAATCCTGGTTCCTGTCGTGATCCATTCTACACCTGTTACATCTGGTGCCGTGACCCGGATCCATTGGTTAGCCGCTGCCGACCGCCGAGGGTTCAGCTGTGTGCTAGTGACGCTGATGTCATCAAGCTGGTCGACCTGTGGATCCTGTTCATTACTGTTGAGGTTACGATCACTCTTCTGAATACGGACACTTAAATAAATCACTCAAATCGCTATATTAGTTTGATTAAAGCCATTTTTTTTTGTGAACTGTGGAACCTTTTTGGTTTATTTTTTTTACATCACTGCTTTTGTACTGTGTGAAGCATGGCAGGCAGAGGTCATAACACCTTCAATGTTTTCACACCAGTAGTTGGGCGTGGCAGAGGGCTGTTAGCCCAGGGTGGTACTCACATGATTTATGAGGGGTCATCAGAAACAGAGGAGATTATTGAAATACCTCCGTTGGAGCCCCAGTTTTCCACCCCTGTAAATAATAATGACAACACCATGCAGCAGTTACGCGACCTCATTGGTGAAATAGGGAGCCAAATAGGTGAAGCCATTACCAGCCGTTTGTTACACAGTGGATCTCACCTCACTCCAGAGAAGCCTCCACCATCACAGTGTACGCAGAATGAGACATCCAACACAGTGATTGACCTCGCGAAAATGAGCCTGGTGGTGAAACCAGACATTAAAGAGCCTCCTATTTATCGTGGTGACGGTGATGATAGGATTTCTGTTCATGAGTGGATAGAGATGATGGAGGTCTACCTGCGCAAGAAAGGATTCTCAGCTGAGGAAAAAACAGATGAAATCCTGAACCATCTGCTGGGCAAGGCAAAGAGCCTTGTAAAGATTGGACTAAAGAGTAGTCCTACTACCACACCTGTAAATCCTGAGGCACTCTATAACATTCTGAGGCGCTATTTTAGCGACATTCCTGGGTCTTGCTTGCCACTGGCTGATTTCTATGCTACTCAGCCGGTGGCTAATGAGACACCAGTGGACTACTGGGTCAGACTTAACACAGCTGCTGAAAATGCTGACAGACACTTGAAAGATCAAGGGAGCAGCCTGAACAAAATGGATGCAGAGATAGCAATGATGTTCATCAGGAATTGTCCTGATCCTAGTCTTGCCTGTGTTTTCAAGTGTAAGCCCACCACCAAGTGGACACTCACTGAGGTGCAGGAGGCCATTGATGAGCATCAAAGAGAGCAGCAAGTGAAGAGACCACATGCAACTGCGGCAAAAGCAAAAGCTCTCCAGATTGCTACTGCAACAGCAGCACTTGACCACTCAGAGCCTGAAGTAGAACGTAGGCAAGTGAACACTGTCAAAATTACTCCTGTCAGTTCTGCCAGCTCGAATGATCGTACTGCAGAGTCAGGTGCTCTGGAACGGGTGTTAACTATGCTTGAACGAGTATTAGAACGCACTGCCCAGCCTGTTGGTGATACTCAACCTCAGTTTTTCCGTCCCAGTCAGTCTTCTCCATGTCAAGTATGTGGCAATAGTAACCACTCTACACGAGCACACTGCATGAGAGAGAGAAGGTGCCTGGCCTGTCTCGAGATTGGACATCAACGAAGAAGCTGTCCAAAAATCACTAACACTCAGCGAGTTGGAGACTCAGCTGAACAGGGAAACTAAGCCACTCACACCTGAGAGGGCACTGTGTGAGTGAGTATGATGAGACCCTCACCTCAAACGAAGATATAAAATCTGTGTATACAGAAAGTTTGAAATCTGCTCCATCTAATACCTTTGTGTTGTTTCAAAACATATCCAGACTAGAAAAGGCTGACAGCCTCTTTTACACTGATGCACAGGTTGGGGATAAAGTATCTTTGCAAGCCCTTTTGGACACTGGCTCCATGGCCTGCACTATCAGTGTAGAAGCTGAACAACTCCTTAAGGATGCAGGGCTTGCATCCCAACCTGACCGTAATCATAATGATATCATTCTCGTTGGCTGTGGAGGAGTTCAAGTAAAACCCAAATGCATCCATGAATTGAAAGTGAAAGTATATGACTGTGTATTTAGTGTTCCAGCTCTAGTGGTCGCTGGGCAGAAAGATCAGCTAATTCTGGGCACAAATGTCATCAAACACCTTCTAAACCAGTTCAAACAGTCTCCTCACTTTTGGCAGGTTATGAGTAAACCAGAGTCTGCCCAAACACCAGAAGTAATACAGTTTGTTAGTATGCTATCTGGCATTGAAAGATGGAGAGGTGATGTAATCCCAGATTTTATTGGAACAGCTGAACTGGTGCAGGCAGTCACTCTCCTCCCAAAGCAAGAACATTTGATTTGGGGCAGACTTCCCAAAAACTCACCTCTCTCCGAGGGCAGTGCCATTCTAGTTGAGCCATCAGCCAAAACACAGATCCATAAAAAAGACATTATTGTCTGTAGATCGGTGTCCTCCATGAATGGTGACAGGTGGGTCCCAGTGCGCATTCTAAACACCTCTGATAAGGCCATCACATTAAAACGTCGCACCAAAGTAGCAGAGGTGTCCACCTGTATAGCCCTTGAAGATATGGATATGACTCCTGAGCAGGTGCCCGGTGCAAAAGTCAGTACCAACAGTCAGACAGTGAAAAATGACAAAACAATCAGCTCTGACTCTCCCTGTACCGGTTTCCGCAACACCCTGAGTGACTTGGGGCTGGAAGATCTGGACATTGACTCTTGTGAGGTGTCTGATTATTGGAAGTCAAAACTGTTGCAGCTGGTCCAGAAATATGAAGGCATTTTTTCAAGAAGCAAACTTGATTGTGGGCTGGCCAAAGATTTTGTTCACCGTATCCGCCTTTCAGATGATCGACCATTCAGGCTTCCATATCGACGTGTTCCACCAGGGCAGTATCACAAGCTGCGGCAAGTTCTCACAGAAATGGAAGAACGGGAGATCATTTGCAAATCTAACAGTGAGTGGGCTTCTCCTGTAGTGCTGGTGTGGAAGAAGAATGGAGATCTAAGGGTGTGTGTGGACTATCGCTGGCTAAACGCTCGTACAGTTAAGGATGCTCACCCGCTGCCGCACCAGTCGGACTGCTTGACAGCTCTGGGTGGGAGTGCCATATTCTGTGCCATGGACCTCACCTCTGGTTTTTATAACATCGCCATGGCTGAGGATGATAAAAAACTAACAGCCTTCACCACACCCATGGGGCTGTATGAGTTTAACAGGCTACCTCAGGGCCTCTGTAACAGTCCTGCCAACTTCATGCGCCTCATGATGAACATCTTTGGGGATCAGAACTTTTTGACGCTGCTTTGTTATTTGGACGATTTGCTTGTATATGCTCCTGATGAGGCAGAAGCTCTGAGGAGGCTCGAGATTGTCTTCAGCAGGCTTCATGTCCATGGTTTGAAATTGGCCCCCAAGAAATGCCAGCTATTCAGGAGGAGTGTGAAGTTTTTGGGGCATGTTGTGGGTGAAAATGGTGTGTCAACCGATCCAGATAAAGTCCAAGCTGTTGTTGCTATGACAGAGTCTGATTTGATGATGGAGGATGGTGTCACACCCTCACAAAAAAAGATTAAGTCATTTTTGGGGATGGTAATGTACTACCAACAGTTTATACCAGACTGTTCCCGCATTGCCAAACCATTGTTCGCTTTGACTGCCGCACCCAAAGGGAAAAAAGTGAATGGACGAGGTGCAGCAGCATTTAAGAAGCTACATCCAAATGATTGGAAAGAGGAACATCGCTGTGCATTTGAAGAACTAAAAAATGTGCTGCTGGAGACTGTGGTGCTCGCACACCCTGATTTCAGTCGCCCTTTCATTCTATCTACAGATGCCTCACAGGATGGGTTGGGGGCTGTTTTGTCTCAGGTCCAGGAGGGTGAAAGTAGAGCACGACCCATTGCCTTTGCCAGTAAGGCTCTAACACGTGCCCAGAGTAACTACCCTGCTCATCGCCTTGAGTTTCTGGCGTTGAAGTGGGCTGTTTGCGATAAATTCAGTCACTGGTTAAAAGGGCATACTTTCACTGTCTGGACTGACAATAATCCCCTGACATACATCCTCACAAAACCCAAACTTGATGCATGTGAGCAACGGTGGGTTGCCAAGTTAGCACCATACAACTTCAGCATCAAGTATATACCTGGCAGTAAGAACATTGTTGCTGATGCCCTCAGCAGAAAGCCCTTTGCTCAAGATCGTGTCTGTCAACGGATTTTGAATGAACCATATAATGACCTTGTGGGGGAGTCACAACAAGTACAAGAAGCTTTAATTCAGGAAACATTCAGGATTGGTGTCAACCACCAAAACATTCATCATGCAGCACCATTGAATGAGTTGGAAAATCAATCCCTATCTGACTATGAAGTATCTGCAGTATTGGCCGGTCATATGGAGTGGGATGAAGGTCCCAAGCAGAGAGTGGTTTCATGGTTGGCCCAGGATCTGGAGAAGTTGGCCCAGCCAGGTGAAGACCCTCTGCCTGTTCTCTCACGTCAAGAGCTGCATGATAGTCAGAGGAATGATCCTGTCCTGTCCCAAGTCATCCCATTTGTCATCCGAGGGAGACGACCATCAAGACGAGAGAGAGCTGGGTTGCCTCTGAAGGTGCTCAAAATCCTAAAACAGTGGGAAAAACTGAAGATGCACGATGACATTCTGTACAGAGTTTGCAAGGATCCATTGACGGGGAAAAAGCGACATCAGTACATGACGCCTTCCTCTTTGATCGGCCAAGTTCTCAGTGGTGTGCATGATAATGCTGGCCACCAGGGTCAGAGTAGAACTTTATACCTTTCAAGACAAAGGTTCTTTTGGATCGAAATGGAGCAAGACGTCAGAGACTATGTGAAATGTTGTAAGCGTTGTGTTGTTAGCAAGACATTGGAGCCCGAGGGACGAGCACAGCTCGAGAGCATCAAAACCACAGGCCCCTTGGAGCTAGTTTGTCTAGACTTCTGGTCTGCAGAAGACTCGAATGGGAAGAGTGTGGACGTGTTAGTGGTGACAGACCACTTCACTAAGATGGCTCATGCCTTCAAGTGTTCAGACCAGTCTGCAAAACAGGTCGCACGTCAGCTGTGGGATAAGTACTTTTGTGTATATGGCTTCCCACAGAGAATACATTCAGACCAGGGTGCGAATTTTGAGAGCCAGCTTATCCAAGAGCTACTTCAGATAGCAGGTGTGAAGAAGTCCAGAACAACACCCTACCATCCCATGGGGAATGGCCACACTGAGAGGTTTAACCGGACTCTAGGAAATATGATTAGAGCATTGCCTCCCAGAGAAAAGCAAAAGTGGCCTCAGATGCTGCAAACGCTAACCTTCGCTTACAACTGTACTGCTCATGAGTCGACTGGCTATGCCCCATTCTTCCTGATGTACGGTCGGGTTCCTAGATTGCCAGTGGATGTTATGTTCCACAGTGTGGAAAGAGACAATGACATCACAGACTATGATGGTTATGTTAAAAGGATGAGAGATGATCTCAAGGAGGCTCTTTGTATTGCTCAAGTTCATGCCAGCGCAAAACAACAGCGGCAGGCTGAGCTGTACAATAAGGGTGTGAAAGGAGCTAACATTGAAGAGGGTGATCAGGTCCTCTTGGCCAACAGAGGTGAACGTGGGCGCAGAAAACTTGCTGATAGGTGGGAGTCGACCCTGTACACAGTGATTTCCAAGGATTCAAGATGTCACACGTACCGCATTAGAAACCCTGACAACGGACATGAAAAAGTGGTTCACAGAAATTTGCTTTTGCAAGCCAGTTTCCTGCCAGTACATGTGGATCATGACACAGAGCCTTCCTTCTCCAGTGTTGGTCAGGAGTCTGAAGAGAAAGAAGGATGCGATGGAAGCCTGCTTTTGAAGGAACTTGAAATTCACAAATCCGAGCGCACTGCTAGCTGGGTTGCGGAGGTCACCCCATCGGAGAACCTCTCAGAAGTAGGGCACACAGCCCTGGATTCCCCTTCAGTTCCTCTTGCTGATCCTGAGCCTCCCATTGTTGAGCTGCAGACAAGTGACTACAATGGAGAAGACACAGATAAACTGACAGTGACCACACCCATGGACCAAATCAAGACTAGGGTGGGCAGAGTAGTGAAACCAGTGAATAGGTTGATTCAGAATATGACACAGAAAACCAAACAAGGAAGTTTTGTGGTTGGAGGGTTGGCTAAAACTCTATTCAAGTAAACAAAAATCTCATTCATTTTGGATATTTCTGTTCATTACAGACATGAAAGTTTATTTTGTTACTGTCATTCTGTGTGTCAAGAAAACACTTATTTGGTAATCAAGTTGAGGATTTGTAGACGGCATATTCTTTTGCAAAGTAGACATTAAAGGTCTGGCCAACTCTTTGATGTCACTTCCTATTGAAATATAGAAACCCTTGGTTGCACAGTGATTATCAGAGAGATGTAGCTAAGTTTAGCTGATGTTATCTTGTATGCAGTTCCTGATCTGACCGGTAACGGTTTTGAGAAGTTCAGGGGGGAGTATGTAGCTGAGTTAATTTTAATTTTTTATTTTTTTGATGAACCTTCTCAAAACACCTTGTTGAATTTACATGATTGCTGTCACCTTTGCACTTATTTCTGTTTTATACTGTTTTATTTTGGATCCTAATGTGGCCCCAAATCCATCCCCATATTAGTTTTTCCTTGGTTTTTGAATTGTATTTTATTTTGGTGGAGAAGCTTTTATTTTCTTGTTTCCTGTCTCCGTGTCACATCCTGTGTGTTCCCGCTGCCCTCCTCCGCTGCCCTCCTCAGTTCGCGCCAAGCTGCGCTGTGGAGAGGTAAGCGCACAGAGTTGTCTTCTGCTGTACATTAAAATATTAAAAATGTAAAAAGAAAAAGTATGCTGTTCAACTCATAACTTGTAAATAGTTGGTTAACTTTTTGATGTTTAGCACAGCACTGTTCTGGGTATTTAATTCCCACGTTTTTTGCATTTATTCAGTTTACCGTGCCAACATGGTTATTTTATTTTTGTTCTTTTGGATGGTAAAGGTGTGTGTGGGAGAGCCAGAGCCAGGAGCTGCTGCTGAATATGTTTTTGTTCTAAACAGGTATGTGAGTTATTTCAAAATGTTATCTGGTTGTTAAATGCATGTATTTTGGTATATTTTTATATTACTGTGTAAAATTGTAACCTTTGGGCAGATTATTTCTGTTTCAGTTTTATTTTAATTGTTTTGTATGAATGCAGATTTTATTTTATTATTATTTGTGAACTTTAGATGATTTTAACCCATTCCTGTGAGTTCGCGCCAAGCTGCGCTGTGGAGAGGTGTGTGTGGGAGAGCCAGAGCCAGGAGCTGCTGCTGAATATGTTTTTGTTCTAAACAGGAATAAATCAATGCAAATCCTGGTTCCTGTCGTGATCCATTCTACACCTGTTACACATTTATTTCAGGAATTAAGTGAAAAATTGAGAAATTGTTAGTGAACCACTCCGTTACCTCAGTCAGTCACTTTAGCCGTTAGTGACCCTTTGAGAAGCTCAAAGTTCACTGTCATTTTATCCATTTCATACATGACATTATTTTAAAGTCATGTAATTTTTATACACATGAAAAGTTAAATTAATTTTAGATGTTTTTCTCTGGTGACCATAAATCCTAAATTCCTGCAAGAAATAAATGAAAATGCTAAATGTTGAGTCAAAACTATAAAACTTTCTAATTTTTCCATTTTCTGAGGTTCAGTAAAATATAATCAACATTCTGATTTCGTTCATCTCCTGTCATTTCAATAAAAACGAAAATGGTTTTTATTCCTGCAAACGAGTCATGAATGTTCAAACGTTAACAGGGACCTGGATCAGCTGCTGGTATTTTCAGGAACAGATTTAATAACTCGCTGATTTGGACACAAACAGAAACTGCATCAGATCCTGTGAACTCAGTCAGTCTGTGCAGAGAATCATTTCCCTTTGGGGACTTTTCTCCTTCCTGTCTGCGCCGCCTTGCCGGCCTTCCTGGTTGCTTTGATCGAAGCCTTGGTGACCTTTGACCCCGTGGTGACCTTCTTTGCTGCGGCAGGTTTGGTTGGTTTCTGCGTCGGTTTCTGAAGAACAAGAACATAAAGTGGATAAACTTGGTGCAGACGTCAGACTGCAGATGCTGCAGAGGAAGGAGGAAACGCCGACCTCCATTTTGGGTCTTTTGCTGGGCGTTTCTATGGGAACCAGCTGTGGGATCTCTTCTTCCTCCTCCTCATCCCTCTGTTTCTTCTTCTTCTGTTCCTTTGTCGTTTCGTCTCCCGTCTCGTTCTTCTTCACCTTCTTTGTTTTTGAATTGTCCTGTAGATCAGACATGTTGCTGGTTGGTTAGAAAATAAAAACTCTTCTGTTCATGAAGATCATTTCCGTCTGACCTTGGATCTTTGCAGCACGCTGATGCGGCTCAGGTCGGACGTGTAGATGGGCAGCGCCACTGAAGTCAGACTCTTCAAGTGGATCAGCTTCACCACTGATCCTTTCTGTCAACAGACAGGAAAGAAAAAATTAAGACATTCTCTTCAAACTTGTTCAATAAATTCTGCTAAAAAAAGAAACAAACGTGTTTTCCAGAAAAAATTAATCACAACTGGTCAAAAAAGTAAAACTGAAGACATTTTTAAGCTGCTCAGTATTAATCTAAGCACACAATATTTTAATTAGGCGAATAAAATCTGGTTTCTACATTGTTGATTCAAAACTCAGGATTTTAAACGTGGAAATGTCTCCATAAATTGTTCCAGAATTGATCATGATAAACGATAATATTTTTGTTTTGAGACCATTGTCCAGTAATATAATGGTAATAATGAAGGAACACAAAGATCAATCAACTTTAAACTATAATAAACATTTAACACGATTCTGACAATGACGTAATAAAGCAAGTTCAATAAACTTTCCAGACCTGGAAGACATTTTAAATATTAAAAACGAAAATCCAAAAAACAGAAAAATTAATAAATGGAATATGAAGTCTAAATAAAATCTCCCTTCAAAAATATAAATTTTCTGAATTGGTTCCATCTTTAAGTTTTTCTGTCCAAATTGTGACATTGCAGTTTCCTTCCTCAGTGCTGCCCCCTCTGGTCGGAGGGAGCAGTTCCCCTCCAACCTTTGACCTTTGACTCACCATCCGCAGCTTGGTGGCCACCGTCCGGACCGCCGCCTCCACGTTCTCCGTCACCTCGTCTGCCGTCATGTTGGAGTGAGCGACACGCGCCATGCTGCAGGAGGCCACAAGTTTACATACACCCAGGAACTGGAGGCCACAAGTTTACATACACCCAGGAACTGGAGGCCACAAGTTTACATACACCCAGGAACTGGAGGCCACAAGTTTACATACACCCAGGAACTGGAGGCCACAAGTTTACATACACCCAGGAACTGGAGGCCACAAGTTTACATACACCCAGGAACTGGAGGCCACAAGTTTACATACACCCAGGAACTGGAGGCCACAAGTTTACATACACCCAGGAACTGGAGGCCACTCACAGCGCCGGTGGATGACATCATGAATAAATCAGAAAAGATTTCTGGATCCACATTTAATTATTATAAAACTATATTCATCATGGAAGCAGCCACTGTTCAGGAAGGGAACATCCCTGTTACCCACAATGCACCGTTACTGGCTGAGGAAGACGTCATTACTGAGGAAAACTGATTGTAGTCGAGTTTTGGTCTGATGAACATAAAACTGAAATATCTGGACAGAATCAGCATCACTACATTAGGAGGGAAATGAAAACGCTTGTTCCATCCTAACTGTACAGTACGGTGGTGGCAGCATCATGCTGTGGCACAAGAGGGAAAACATGATGTGGAAATCCTGAAGCTCAGCTTAGAAACTTCAGATAAACTGAACTGAACTTTAAACTCATTTTCTGTCGTTTAACAAACAGAAAAACGTTCATTGGTCCAACGGAGCTGAAACAGGAAACTGTTGGTCTGATTTGACTGGACCGATCTGGACCGGTCAGAAACGGTCCGGACCGGTCTGGACCTGCAGGTTACTGTGGTTCTGATGAGAGGGGGTCGGACCTGCAGCAGCCTCTGTTGGTGACGGTCAGTCGGGTCCCCTGGACGAGCCGCTGGACGTCTCGGCCCAGATTGTTGCTCTGCAGGTTGATGGAGATCGGCATTCTGGGAAAAACAGAAAACATGTTTACTGGTCGTCTCGGCAACAAAACGACAACCGATTGATCGCGATCAATCATGATTAGAAATAATCTATTAATCATAAAGTTCAATAAACAGTCAAACTGAAATAATGAACCAGTTCATCTTTATTTCTGACTGGATCTTTGAACCGGGCCGTTCTAACAGATCGATCCGATCGGACCTAAACTGGGCTGAAAATATTGATCAGAATAATCAGGATTAATTGATTAAATTGTCACCAATTTGATTTTCAAGTAATCATCAACTGGATTAAACAGAATGAAGAACAAAACACTCAGAGCATTAATTAATCCAAAACTATTTGCATATAAGACAATAAAAATGTTAGCATTTGTTAGAGGAATCCTTTGAAGCTAAAGGATTGATGTTACTGAATTTAGGAAATGTTTTCTTTTCTTAGTTCTATTTATTTATTTCTTAACATCCTTTAATGTAGTTCTAATTCTACATCGTTCAAATAATTGATTAATTGTTCCAGCTGTAAATTAACTAATCATCAGGATAACTGATTACTAAGACAGTCTTTAGCTGGAGCCTTACATAAAAGGTCAAAGGTCAGGAAGAACAGCTCTCCATCCAGACAGCAGGAAACTCACTTCTTGGTCGTGTAGAAATGTTTCCCCAGGTGCGACGGCAGCAGGCGGCAGATCCGCTCATCGGACAGGAACATGTCGAAGTTTCCCAGCAGCCGCCGCTTCGCTTCGTACGGCTTGTACTCCTTCTTCAGGGTATTAAGCGGTATGATCTAAACAAAGAAACATTTAGTTAGAAAACCCGCTGAGGGTGTACTTACTTTGGCCTGCAGCTCCTGCAGCACCTCTGAGACGTTTCTGACGCCCCGCTCCTCCAGCAGCTTCTTGTAGAACCTCTGGGTCTGCTCCGCCGACATTCTGGGCTCGTCTCTGGTGAAGAGGCAGACCTCGTCGGTGTCGGAGCGCTGGCCGTGAGGCAGAGGACTGAGAACAGAGACCACGATTCAGCCTGACCGGGGCGGAAAACTGTAATATTTAAACCTGATTCAGTTCTGATCTGTGCAACATCAAACTGAAAACACAAAAAACTGACATTAAAATCAGGGAGTGGTTACATTCACCCAGCAGCTCTTGATGCTCAGCTATGATCTTTTGCTGAAATCATTTTTTTTACTGTATGGTTTTCCCACCACTAATAAAATGCAGATGTGAACGGTTCTGACCCGGAAGCGACCCAAGAAGAACAACACAGCCGTCCCCCAGCAGCGTCTGTTTATGGCAGTAAAGATGGCCGCCGTCTCTGGATGGATGTTAAAGTTGTCGAGAGCAGATGGTCAGCAGACGAAGAGAGCTAACAGCTAACAGCTAACAGCAGCTTCTGACCCGGTTCTGCTGGGAGTCGGACCAGGACTGGGGGGTTGGGATGTGATGCATTCACTGACCCAGACTGCTTGTCATTTTCAGACATCGTTTAAAGATTCACCGTCTGGATTCTTCTGCTGCTGAATTATGACGAATGTTTCAGTCAACCACAGAAAAGTCGGATAAAATTTGACCCCAGCGTTTAGATTCCAGATGTTTCTAAAACCATCAGGTTTAGTTTCCCAAGTGGAAGTGGAACAGACCAGAACTTCTTTTGGAGTGAAATGATGAGACTGACATGAAAACGTTGGGTGCATTCGCCTCCCGGGTGAACGTAGCCTTTGTTTGCTACACTGAGCCACTTTTCACACAAAACAAAAAAAAAACAATGGTGTCTATATTTTCAGTGATTGGCCAGAAAACTACAATCACTGCAACCCTACATTAAATTACTTTGTTTGAAAACGTCGCACTAGAACTTTACAAACAATATATTCCTTCCCATTTGTTTACATTAAAACTTTAAATGATAAATTTCATAAGACACAATGTAGTCAGCAGCGATGGAGTGGAAACTACAGGAAAATTAGTCAAACATCCCTTCCTGTTTCACGCCATTTCTAAACATTTTAATAGGAATTCACAGACAGAAAAACTTTGGCCGATATCCGATATTAATATCGCTGTTATGATCGATAGCCGATACATCTGCCTTCTCAACACTGAGAATCGACGTCCAGACCACTGACATCCATTCTGACCGACCAAACAAACACAAGATGAACATTTTTCTCCCCGTTAGCAAACGTCCCACCACCAGGACTCACATGCGGATGGTCTGGGTCTGTCTGGGGATCTTCCACAGGGTGAAGAGCAGGCTGATCGGCTGGCCGTCATCCAGCAGCAGAACATCTGCCTTGGACTTTGATTTCAGGAAACTCTGCAGAGCCTGGACGGCCTTCTTCACCTGAGGGGCGAAGGCGACTTTGGTTAAAGCCGAAAATAAACAGCTGGATGTGGCGGAGAGACGCCGGCTAGGTAGCCGGCTAACTAGCATCCACCTAGCCGAACCCCGCAGAGGAAGGTCGAGGCTCCAGACGGTCCCGTCCAGAACCCGACCTGAAGCCCAGAAGTCGCCCCTCGGGTTCTGGTAGAACCGCCAGGTAACCAGAGATAAACCCTTACCTGAGCCCGGTCCAACGGTACTTCTGTGTTCTCTGCCATGCCGTCTGTTTCACGTGTGTCTAGGCTGCGCATGCGCACTGAGGAGGCAGTCAGGTCTACGTCACGATATACAAAGTGGAACTTTATCAGTACGAAAGCGCATGACAAAACTACGGGTACCGCGCTACTCTGATCCAACCGCCTTTTCAGTAACGAGTAATCTAAAGCGTTACTATTCCCTTTTCGATAATCAGAGTAAAGTTACTCTGCGTTACTACTTTCGTAATTTTATTTTGTAAACATTATATTAGTGAACGGAGTCTCAGGTATGGAGGACAGATCCTGTCATTACTGGAAACAAACAAGTAAATGACTTGATAAAGTTTTTCATGTGACAACTGCTTCTTTCAACAAATAGATCTTATTTGATTATACAATGTAACAAAGTAATATCTGCTCATTAGAAGAGAAAATAAATCCATGTATAATTAAAAGTGACGTTAAAGAAACAACTTAAATTCTGAATATATAAAAAAAATAAAAGGACAATAAGCAAAAAAAATGAATACAATATACTACTATTTATTTGGTACGTTAAATACTTTATCAAGCCATTTATCCATTCCTGTTTATTGCCAATAATATCAGGATTACAACATGTCAGATTCCCGTTTCTAGCCGTCAGTATTTAGTTTGTGTCACTGAAAACCTCCAGGCTGGTTGTTCCCTTTGTGCCGGAGATGAAACGCGCCCCCTAGTGGAGGATGGAGACACTACCAATCGATCCCTGAACAGGCTTACTAGCTGATGTTCAGATCACAATTTCCTTGAATAAAATGAGAAACAATGAAACATGACAAATAACTATTTTCTTACTGTATTCACATTGTTTTTATTCTTATGAACACTAATATGAACTCATATTTAGTGCAAACATTTCAGCTGGGTGTTTTTTTAAAGGGGCGTTTTCAATGGTGCCATTTTATAGCATAATCAAGTAATTATGTTACCTTCAGTTGCTATAAAATGCTAAACATATTTAAAATATAACTTAAAAGAAATTTGACTTCCTGATTTAACTCCTTGAAATTGGGCCTCTGTCTCTTTAAGAACTCCTGCTCTTTCTGAAGCTCCGCCTCCAGGAAGTCATTCCAACATGGCTCCTCTATTAACCCTTTAACGTTTTTACCAGCGTTGCTCTGAGCAGCAGTAGCTGTTTGCTAATTGCTTCTGGCTAGTCTGGAGGAGCTGAGTGGGGGAGGAGCTGCACCTGGGAGGCGGGGCTAGGGCCATCCAGACGTTTTAACAGCTGAATGGTTGCCATGGAGACTAAAGGATTTCCCAATCGCTCCAGGTTTGTTTTTGAGGGAAAAACGTCAGAAACGTTGGTTTTACGGTTTCAGTGAGTAAACGAACAGGCCGTGGTTTCAGGTTGACCGTTTATTTTCAGACTGGATTAATGTAACAGCTCTGTGCCTGTTTATGTGAGCATGTTTCCATCCTGGGGTCAGCAGCAGAACTGTGTGTGAGCCCGGTCCAGATAACCCAGAGAACCAAACTAAAGATCTGGTGCAACTTTCCCTAAAATCAGATCAACGCATCTGCAGGAAACGGCGCCGGTGGAACACCGAGCTAACTCTGGTGCTTCTGCAGGAACTAGACATCATCCACCTCCATCCTGAAAGCAAACATGGCGCCCAGCCGACAGCGTAACCATGGTGACGGGGTGGGGGCGTGTAGCTACATTAGTGGCATAGCAGAGCTCTCAATATGAGAAAGCTGACACTCTGGACTTGGGCTCTCATTCTATAATGTTCATAAAAAACTGATTCAGTCTCGTTTCTTTTTCTTCACGCGACATGATTCCACTCTTCCTCCTCCTCTTCTTCTTCTCTTCAGTAACGTTGTGTTTTTAAACAGAGAGAGAGAGTGGCGGTTGGGTCTGGCGCCGTTTCTCCGCCCGCTAACAGGTGGAGGAACTCCATGCATGCCGGCGCCGCCGCGTTTAGTCCTTCTCTGGAACCAGCTTCAGCACTTTGCCGATGGCGATCGTTTTCCCTGCAGAGCAGAACCACAGAGGTCAAAGGTCACAAACCTTCACATGATGGCAGGAATGAGCACAACCCAGCATTACTTGCGCTAGGACACCATCTCTGAGCCAAATGATGAACCTCCACCATCAACAACCAGAAAAACGACCGGATGCTTTTAAAACCCAAAACGTTTCCAGATTTAAACTTATGGACATATTTTAACAAAATAAAAGCTAAATATGAACCGTGAACCTGCTTAAAGAAAAATTTCCCCCATAAATAACTAAACTGGATCATCTAAAGTATCTTTTTTCCTTCTTCTCTTTCCCCATTTTTACCTCCATTTTTCTTTTTGTCTTTGGTTTTTTCTCCATTTCTTCTCCCTTCATCTAAATAACTAAATCAAAACTCTCTTATCAGATAATATATATATATATATATATATATATATATATATATATATATATTAGAGATGTGCCGATCAGGTTTTTTCCTCCCGATACCGATCACATAATTATTATTTTTTTATCATAAACCCTACTGGTTACATTATGTGGAAAAAGGAACCATGAATTCACCTTAATTTAGACAAAAACTTGTTTTTAATAACTTTTTTCAAGAAGAAAACTAAACCAAACAGGCATTGTGCAGATTGTACTGGTATCAATAATACTACCTTTAACAGACTGATAACATATGAAGGCTCTGAAGAGGCTAAATAATGCAAAGAGCCAAAATAAAACCTCTCAACATTGCCAAGAAGTTCAAGTATAAAACTTAACATTCAAAGGCAAAAACAGGTTCAATTACAATAAACAATCCAGATTTACTGAATGAAAACTTCCTGTTAGCATGGCGGCTAGCTGATTACTGCTAGCTCTGATTGGCTGTTTCTGACTGAGCGGAGTAATTATGCAGATCAGGGAGGAGATCAATTATTTTTTAGAGATTATCTGTCTCATGTTAGGACAGCGAAAGTTTTAATACGTGTGTAAAATGTATTTTTAAGTTAGATGCTGCAGCTTTAAGCAGGTTCGGTGTGAGAGTCACTACCAGGTGGAGCAGAAGCGAAGCTCCGTCTGTCAGATATTACTACCTGTAGCGTAGCAGCGGTTCAACAGGAGAGCAGAACCAGCGTCTTACATCGCAGCTCGAAGACTTAAATCATTTTCCAGGTTATTTGTTTAGCTTTCTGACCGTCATGCTAATCCGGGTGAGTGTTTGTAGCTGTGCGCTGCTTTACCTGCTGTCTGATCCTCCGTATGTCTTTTACTGCAGTGAGCCTCGATGTAGCCAAACTCCGTCAAGTATGGCACTGTTTTTATTCCATATTAGCTTCGTTGTGTTGATGCATTTTGACTGCTTCAGTTTTCCGCCGCAACACGCAGCAAACTTCCCCTTTCACTCAGTGGTTATAGTTCCACATCGCTTAGGATTTGTTGCTGCGCGTTTGCGCAGTGAAGGAAGGAGGAGACCAGCTGCACAGGCAGGCTGGAAATGAGATGATCGGTATCGGCAACAAGAGCCAATGATCGCCGATCACCGATCATGCACTTTTTCACGAAAATCGGCCCGATTATGATCGGTGACCGATCGATCGGCACACCTGTAATATATGTATATATATATATATATAAAATCAACTGCAGGTTATTTAACGGTTTGTGAACTTTGGTGTCTGCAGGTTTTTACGTTTCGGTTCTGATCAGCAGGTTCCTTAAAGTTTTGTGTCTAATTTATCTGAGCCAAACATTAAGACCCAGAGATAGAGATCAGCTGGCGTCTGAAGGTAAAACCAAATTCCTCTCAGTCGAAAATAAGATCCAGGATGTAGATTTGGTGACTAATGATTACAGGCGGGAAACGTTTCTGCCTTTAATTGAGGTTTTATCTAAACCTGAAAGTTCCCATTTCCAGCCTTCAGGTCATGAATCCAGCGTCACATGAAGGGACCAGAAAACGGCCTCAAAATGGCCGACAGCGTCTCACCTTCGTCTCTCAGAGTGAAGCGTCCCATCTGGGGGAAATCCTTGAAGGTTTCTAAGCAGATGACGCCTGCGGCCCGCAGCCGGGCAATGCACACCTGGTCCTGCTTCACGAAGCGCGGCCGCGTCTTGCTCTTCTCGCCCGTCTTCTTATCCACCAGGCAGATCAGCGCCTGGAGCCACAAGGTCAGGTTAGAAACGGGTTAAAAACGGGTTAGAAACGGGTTAAAACCAGGTTAGAAATGGGTTAAAACCAGGTTAGAAACGGGTTAAAACCGGGTTAAAACCAGGTTAGAAACTGGTTAAAACCAGGTTGGAAACGGGTTAAAACCAGGTTAAAACCGGGCTAGAAACGGGTTAAAACCGGGCTAGAAACGGGTTAAAACCAGGTTAGAAACGGGTTAAAACCGGGCTAGAAACGGGTTAAAACCAGGTTAGAAACGGGTTAAAACCAGGTTAGAAACGGGTTAAAACCAGGTTAAAACCAGGTTAGAAACGGGTTAAAACCAGGTTAAAACCAGGTTAGAAACGGGTTAAAACCAGGTTAGAAACGGGTTAAAACCAGGTTAGAAACGGGTTAAAACCGGGTTAAAACCAGGTTAGAAACGGGTTAAAACCAGGTTAAAACCAGGTTAGAAACGGGTTAAAACCAGGTTAAAACCAGGTTAGAAACGGGTTAAAACCAGGTTAGAAACGGGTTAAAACCAGGTTAGAAACAGGTTAGAAACGGGTTAAAACCAGGTTAGAAACGGGTTAAAACAGGTTAAAACCAGGTTAGAAACGGGTTAAAACCAGGTTAAAACCAGGTTAGAAACGGGTTAAAAACAGGTTAAAACCAGGTTAAAACCAGGTTAGAAACGGGTTAAAACCGGGTTAAAACCAGGTTAGAAACTGGTTAGAAACGGGTTAAAACCAGGTTAGAAACGGGTTAAAACAGGTTAAAACCAGGTTAGAAACGGGTTAAAACCAGGTTAAAACCAGGTTAGAAACGGGTTAAAAACAGGTTAAAACCAGGTTAGAAACGGGTTAAAACCGGGTTAAAACCAGGTTAGAAACTGGTTAAAAACAGGTTAAAACCAGGTTACAAACGGGTTACAAACGGGTTAAAAACGGGCTAGAAACAGGTTAAAACCAGGTTAGAAACGGGTTAAAACCAGGTTAAAAACGGGTTAAAACCGGTTTAGAAACTGGTTAAAAACAGGTAGGTTAGAAAATGGTTAAAAATGGGTTAAACACAGGTTAAAACCAGGTTAGAAACGGTTTAAAAACAGGTTAGAAACGGGTTAAAACCAGGTTAGAAACTGGTTAAAAACAGGTTAAAACCAGGTTAGAAACGGGTTAAAACCAGGTTAGAAACGGTTTAAAAACAGGTTAGAAACGGGTTAAAACCAGGTTAGAAACGGTTTAAAAACAGGTTAGAAACGGGTTAAAACCAGGTTAGAAATGGGTTAAAACCGGTTTAGAAACTGGTTAAAAACAGGTAGGTTAGAAAATGGTTAAAAATGGGTTAAACACAGGTTAAAACCAGGTTAGAAACGGTTTAAAAACAGGTTAGAAACGGGTTAAAACCAGGTTAGAAACTGGTTAAAAACAGGTTAAAACCAGGTTAGAAACGGGTTAAAACCAGGTTAGAAACGGTTTAAAAACAGGTTAGAAACGGGTTAAAACCAGGTTAGAAACGGTTTAAAAACAGGTTAGAAACGGGTTAAAACCAGGTTAGAAATGGGTTAAAACCGGTTTAGAAACTGGTTAAAAACAGGTAGGTTTGAAAATGGTTAAAAATGGGTTAAACACAGGTTAAAACCAGGTTAGAAACTGTTTAAAAACAGGTTAGAAACGGGTTAAAACCGGTTTAGAAACTGGTTAAAAACAGGTAGGTTAGAAAATGGTTAAAAATGGGTTAAACACAGGTTAAAACCAGGTTAGAAACGGGTTAAAACCAGGCTAGAAACGGGTTAAAACCGGTTTAGAAACTGGTTAAAAACAGGTAGGTTAGAAAATGGTTAAAAATGGGTTAAACACAGGTTAAAACCAGGTTAGAAACGGGTTAAAAACAGGTAGGTTAGAAAATGGTTAAAAATGGGTTAAACACAGGTTAAAACCAGGTTAGAAACGGGTTAAAACCAGGCTAGAAACGGGTTAAAACCGGTTTAGAAACTGGTTAAAAACAGGTAGGTTAGAAAATGGTTAAAAATGGGTTAAACACAGGTTAAAACCAGGTTAGAAACGGGTTAAAACCAGGCTAGAAACGGGTTAAAACCGGTTTAGAAACTGGTTAAAAACAGGTAGGTTAGAAAATGGTTAAAAATGGGTTAAACACAGGTTAAAACCAGGTTAGAAACGGGTTAAAAACAGCTTAGAAAATTGTTAAAAACGGGTTAAAACCAGGTTAAAAATGGGTTAAAATTTAATCTTAAACCAATAACTTGACTGATCAATAAAATTGATTTATTGATCTTAGTTTATGTCACTAAGACATAGTGACATAAACTTATCAAAAAATGAGCCTCTGGTTTGTGTTTGAAGCCAATTTGGTCGTTTTTTATCACAGATCTGAGCAGTTTTCTACTGAAACACTGAAAGGATCTTTGTGGCGACAGAAAGCCCGTCCAATGAGAAAGTGTCTTGCTGCCGGGTTTCCTGACTGGAAGGAGCCAATCAGGACGCGGCGACTCACCGTGATCTGCACCTCTTCGATGCAGGTGTGGATGTGGAGCACCGCGTTGTAACCGGGACAAATGATGGACTTGTGCTCAATGATGACGATCTGTCAGGAAAACATTCACACACATTCAGCACGCTTTACTGCAGAGGGTTTCCATGACAACCGCTAAGACCACTGAAGCTCGAGATCCACCTGGTGATCAACGATCAGACAGGAAATAAAATGTTGATTTTATTATTTATATAACAGGTTTTTTTTGTTTTGTTTTTTTTTTTACAACTTTTAATATATTTCTAATTTTGTGTAAAAACGCTCAAATGGTTTAATAAAAAATTTGCAGAATTAGATTTTTTTTTAATCCAATTAAAGTAATAAATTAGCCATCAGAATTATTGATTAATCGATGGAATAATTGATTGCTAAAATATTCCTTAGATCCAGACTGGAAAGTTTGTGCCATAATGTGGAAAACTGAAAGTTTAGCTCTGAACGGTTTTCTCTCCTCTCTTCACTCGGGTTTCCTGGCCGCCTGCCGGTTCTGGGCTCACCTGAGCGTCGAAGGTGCGGCCCGAGTGGCACAGGTTGTCGGGGCTGCAGAGGATGAAGCCGGGCAGAATCTCCTCCTCTTCTATTCCTTTGAGCCGCAGCTTCAGGTTCTCCCCCGGCCCGGCGTCGTCCGTCTCCACGTCGTCGCTCAGCAGGCTCAGAACCTCCACCGTGTGCTGCAACGACAACCAGGCTGCTGCTGAGTCCGGCTCGGCCCGGATGGGACCCGTTAGCACCAGGAAAAAATCACCTGGATTTACAAAGATTTTAGCCACAAAGCTCAGGATTCTGCTCCCAGTTCCGGGTCTGGGCTCCTTTTGCTTTAATTTCAGTGGTTCAGAACCAGAACCAGCGGTAGAGACTTCAGTCTGGACCTGCAGAAGCCTGGTTCTGGATCCCTCTGGATCTAGATGTTCTGACTCCAGGCTCAGTCCAATCCTGGTCAAGTTCTTCAATAAATTTTGACTGAAAATCTTTTAATTCACACTTTTTCCTTCCACTCAACATTCTATGAATATTCTAAATTTTAATGCAGCGCATAAAAATAAAATCTCATATTTTTCATTGCAGATCCAATTTTATCAGATTTTTCAGTCATGCCTGCTCTGAGTATCAGGGTCAGGCTGCGGCGATTTCTGTTTGATTCTGAGAAAATAATCAGAATATCAGCAAATAAAGACAATTTTACCAGAAAAACTTTTTAAAATGAGGAAAGGACTTCAGGACCACGTCAGTTTAAATTGTTTAAATCTAACTGGTTCCTGATAATAATAATAATCTGAAATAAAACCAAACTTCATAAGAAGCTCAACATTCCTCTCTGTAATTTGTTGTTATTTTTGTTATTGGCGTTCTGATTCAATTGCAACTTTTTTCTCATCATTAATAAACAAGATGGCCGCCCTGAGCGCTGACATCACCATCACCATCACCATCACCTACGGGAATCCAGATAACTTAACCAAGCAGAACTCAGATAAACTGGTTCTGTGGGTTCATTCCGCTCTTCGGACCCGGTCCGTCAGGCTGATGAGCTTCTCACCCTGTTGGGCATCATGACCAGCTGCTGAGCCTTACTGATGGAGCCGGACTCCAGCTTCCCCAGGATCACCGTCCCCATGTCCTGAACACAGAAAATCACAACAAAGCCGTTCTCACATACCAATATGAAAACGCAGCCAGTCGCAGGAATGAACCGGACCGGAGCGGACTGGAGCCGGACCGGATCGGAGCCGGACCGGACCCAAAAACAGATGTTCCTGGGCGATAAATCATCCCAGAAGTTATCGTGATTAACGATAATATCGTTGTTCTGAGAACTGACATAATAATAAATTCTCAAATAAACTTTAGATTCTAATGAACATTTAACTCTGGAGCCAAAAAACATTTTAAATATCTGAAATAAATTAACAACAGAAACAACAAATAAAATCAATTATGAGTCTATAAACAAAATTATCCTTCAAAAAATGACGAGACAAAAACTCCAGACTGAAACTTTAATCATCCAGTTTTCAGTAGAAAGAGAAAAATGATAAATCATGCAAATGGAAATGATTGATTTTAATTTGTCATGTGATTTATTGATTTATTGCTGATTGTCACAGGTCTGCCAGACTGCACAGTAAAGTTTGGATAATTTCTCTAATTATTAATAATTTAGAGGCTTATTTATGTTTAAAATCAGCAGACATGTTTGTTCCTCCTCCGCTCGGCTCCAGCAGCTCCCAGTTCACTGAACTCTAATCCCATTAACTCCAGTTCAGCCTGGTGACCGATGCAGCTGCAGAAACCAAAGCTGGACGGATAAACCCAGAGCGTTTCTGACCGTCTGCAAGACGAGCACCAAGACAGGACAGGCTGTGTGTGTGTGTGTGTGTGTGTGTGTGTGTGTTCCTGGATGGAAGAGCCTCTCCAGGGCCCCAGGGCGTCCTCACCTTGTACTTGTCCACTATCGGTAGTCTGACAGGCCCGTCGCTGGATCTGTTGAAGTTTGGCAAACTGTCCAGGTGGGAGATGAAGGGCAGACCCCTGAAACAAAACAAAATGGCTGCCATTAATCTGCATCAGTGCTTTACGATCCGTTACATTTCATTAACTATTAGTCAGTTTTGTTCACATTCAAAGCTTCAACAAACGATTGTGTGGAGTTTTCTACAGAAAATATAAACTAAACAACCGAGGCCAAAATATATTGGATGGATGGATGGATGGATGGATGGATGGATGGATGGATGGATGGATGGATGGATGGATGGATGGATGGATGGATAGTTGGTTGGATGGATGGATGGATGGATGGATGGATGGATGGATGGATGGATGGATAGTTGGTTGGATGGATGATGGATGGATGGATGGATGGATGGATAGTTGGTTGGATGGATGATGGATGGATGGATGGATGGATGGATAGTTTGATGGATGGATGGATGGATGGTTGGATAACAATGGGCCTTTAGTCCAACCGGTCAGGTCCAGTAAGGCGCTCGCCGGCCCTTTAATGGAGAGCCGAGCTGCGTTTTAACCGCTTCCTGTATGACCCTGAAGCTAGCTGAGGTCACTTCCTGTCTCTGCCATGGCTACCTCTGTTGCCATGGTTACCCGGTGCTTCGTTCCCAGAGGAAGTGCTTCAGACTTACGTGTACCAGGGACACTCGGGCACTGGGTCTTTGAGGTTGGCACCTGTGAGTCCAGAACAAGGCATGAAGTGGATGTCCTTCTTTGGGTTGAAGCCCACCTTCTTTAAAAATGGCACCAGCTTCTCTTTACACTCCTCATACCTGCAGGAAGCCAGGTAACACAGGACAGCCTGGTAGCTATGGCGACGGCAACCTGTCTGTGTGTGTAAAATTATCTGGGTGTTCAATAACCGTCACCTTTCGAGGCTCCAGTTCACGGTGGGGTCATCCATCTTGTTGACCAGAACGATCAGATGTTTAACGCCGGCTGTTTTAGCTAGCATGGCGTGCTCCCGCGTCTGGCCGCCCTTCTCAAAGCCCGTCTCAAACTCGCCTTTTCTGGCCGAAATGACCTGAAACAAGACGGATGATCAATCAGAAGAGCTAATTACCGTCAGGCAGCGGCGGGCTCACGGCCGCTAACGGTGGAGCTAACTTTTCATTCACCTTGGATGAAAAAAAAGCTAAACGTTAACTTTTTTGCTAACTTTGAAAACATTTACTTAGATTCCCCAACATTTGCAATAAAACTGAAACCAGTGAAAGTTTGTCCCTAAAGATCAGGTTTGTTGTCATGACAAACCTGATCCTGGTGGGGGCGATACACTGTGTTGTAGCACATTGCATCATTATTACATGGTGGTATAAAAATGGTTCAGTTAGCGCTTTAATATTAGCTTTGGCTATCTGCCATGTTGGTAAAACATTCTAACGTCATGTTTATGACCAGTCTGTTAGCATTAGCGTAGCATAAGCTTCAAACTCCTTCCAACTAGAAACTTCAGGTGGATTTCAAGGCAAATTAATTCAAAGTACAATTATTTACCCCAGAAATCTGAAAAGTGTGGCATACATTTGCATTTAGACCTCTTTTACTGTGGTACCCCCAAATAATGTCCAGTGTAGCAGCCTTTGAACGTAACGAGAGTCCAGCTGTGTGTAGTTTACTAACTGCTGCATTAAAGATGTTTTGAGCAGAACTTGAGTTGCTCCTCACCAGAACCGCCAGGTCGGCCTGCGACGCGCCGCCGATCATGTTGGGGACGAAGCTCTTGTGTCCCGGCGCGTCCAGGATGGTGAAATGTTTCTTCTCCGTCTCAAAGTAAGCCCTCCCCACCTCCACCGTCTTGCCCTTGTCTCTCTCCTCCTGGTTGGTGTCCAGAGCCCACGACAAATACCTGCAACAGCCAACCGTTATCCCGACTTACTGCTGAGACCCAGAAGGTCCAGACGTGACCAGAACCAGAACCCGGAGCGCCTGGCTCACCATGTCTCCCTGTTCTTCTCCTTCGCCTCTCGTTCGTATTTCTCCAGCGTTCGCTTGTCCACCATCCCAGTGAGGTACCTGAAAACCCACAGAGCAAAAAAGATTTGGAACAAAGTAACTGATTATCAATCACTTAATATTTTAAATTGATATAATTAGATCAAAATATAAGTAAAATGAAAGTTTTGGTATTTTAAGGAAACTTCTCATGTTTATTCAGACACTAGTTTTCTAGAAGCCTAACTGCTCAATGCGTTGAGTTGGACAGCAGGAAGATCAGCTGCTTCACAGCAGCTTTCCCTCCCCAACATGGAGGCTCAATGCTGCTCAACCTCCATGTTTGTTTAACATGATTCCCAGTCGACTGTTTCATTAACTTTAGATTCTAACAGCTTTTAAAAGTAGCTCAGCCTCTCTGAGTCTCCAGGCGCCATGTTTAATTCCTAACAGGAAGTGGTTTGTGATTGGCTGACAGGTTTTAACTGAGCGCTGCACTGCCCCCTGTGGGTGTGGCATGTAATGCTCAGTGGTGTAATTCAGCAGGTTGGTGTGGAAGAACATGATGAAACCTCACATGATCTGCCCTCCGATGGTGGATTTACCAGCATCTGGAGCAGAAAAAACGAACGTTAATCATCTTTAATGTGAATAAAACTGCAGAAGAAGAAGAAAGAGGCGCAGAGAGGAAGCGTACGCACCGACGTGACCGATGAAGACGACGTTCACGTGTTCCTTCTTGGGAGCATCAGGTGGCGGCGGGGCCACCTTAGGGAGGGGGATCTCCTCCTCTTCCTCCTCCATCATCTCCTCATCCTCTCTCCCCGCAGCGCCGCCTTCTTCGCCGCCCCCCTCCGTTCCCAGCTCCTCCTGCCCGCCGCCTCCCTCGCCTCCCCCAGGCTCCTCCTTCTGCTCCCACGTTTCCTCCTCCGCCGCCATGTCAGCCTCGGTGTTTCCGTTCTCCACTGGTGCTGGAAACACACACAGACGACTCTTCACTCCTGAAACACGGCCCATGGTTTCCGTCAAAACACGGACGGAACCGCAGAACTTAAAAACAAAATGGAATCCACAACGAAACGCAAATTAACAGGGAAGGGGAGACAGACGTGAAGTATTTTGGTCACTGCAGCTCCCGTACCTGGTGAGGCGGGGCGCGGCTCTACTATTCACCATAAAACTGCACAAACTGAAATTACAAGAATAAACTGGCTTACTGGAAACACCAATTTGGAAAAAGAAAATTATGTTTTTCAATAAAAAGTTTTCAGCTCAATCAAAATT
Organism: Poecilia mexicana; assembly: GCF_051168715.1. Lineage (NCBI taxonomy): Eukaryota > Metazoa > Chordata > Actinopteri > Cyprinodontiformes > Poeciliidae > Poecilia > Poecilia mexicana. The sequence goes on from NW_028263388.1 coordinate 1,177,021, forward strand.
ACTGTATTTCGCTAAACTTCAATATAAACACTTTTCTCACACGAGTCACAACAGGATGTTACTACTGGTAGAAATGATGAAGGCGACAGGAAGTGTTAGATGATGATGTCACGGCTTGTTTTTTAATGAACAAACTCATTATCGTGATTTTAATTGCTTTTCTTATTTAAAGGGCCAGTACTGAACGTTTCCCACAACACTGGCCCACCTTTCCTCCTCTGCCGGCAGTGTCAGCAAAATAAAGTAACTGTTTTTTTTATATAACATTAATTGGAATTTTTTAAGACAGCAAGTCAAAACTCTAGTCAAGGATTTTTTTTTTACGATACATGATAAACGATATGTTCAACCCTGCTGCAGATAATCTAACAAATAATTCTGAAGCTCCTCCTCCTTCTCCAAATATGGTCACTTCCTTCCTTTACAGGAAGGAAGCAGCCAAACCAAAGTGTTAAAGGCGCAGTATTATGTTTTCAGGCACATAGAGCCATTTTATAGCATAATAAAGTAACTGCTACCTTCAGCTGATAAAAAATACATCTCAAATATGATGACAAAATTTACTTCCTAATTTAACTCTTTAAAATTGGGCCTCTGTCTCTTTAAGAAGCTCCTGCTCTTTCTGAAGCTCCGCCCCCAGGACGTCATCCCAACATGGCTCCTCCATTAATGTTTTACCAGCGTTGCTCAGAGCAGCAGTTTGCTAATTGCTGCTGGCTAGTCTGAAGGAGCAGAGCAGGGGATGAGCTGGGCTTAATGTGGCATTCGTTTATGTTAACCTCATTTTTTTGTTTTTTTGCTCAATAAAATTCTTATAGGGGTTAATTTTCAACAGGATTTGACATAAAACTAATTTTGTAAGTTGTTTGTTGTTGTTGTTGTTTTGCTAAATTTTTGCTTCTGGAACAACCTGCAGCGGATTTTTGTGTTCAAAGAAAGCTTGAGACGTAAAATTTAAATAAAATCAATTCAAATTAGCAGTTTCAGTTTGCAGATCTACACATCCCACTTCAACTGCTAAGTTTAATTGATTTTATTGCAATTTCATGTCTCAAACTTCCTTTAGATTATAAACACAAAAATGGGCTGCAGTTTATTTCAGAGGCAATAATTTAGCATCCAAAAGAAAAACAACCTGTAAAATCCCCTTTGTTTGTCAAATCCTGTGTTGTAAAATAACCATCAGAAATTTTATTGAGCTAAAAATCGCAGGTGAACATAAATGCATGCCACATTTTTTTTTTGTAAAATTATTCAAAACCCAATCAATAATTTCACTTCCATGTCACAATTATGCATCATTTGATGTCCATCATAAAGAATCTAGTAAAACACACAGAACAAGCAGCCGAGACTCTCATCAAGACAGGAAGAAAAGAGCATTTTGCCAAACACGCCTCTCATTTCTGCAACTCTGAGATGGTGAGACCGTCACTGCAACTGTTCAGTACGTTTCCTTCTCTGCCTCCACAAACTGCAAGTGAGCAACTCAGAAATCCACCCAGCTCTGGATTTAAAGACAAACTCATCCTGCATGAGAACAGGCAAGTCTGGAAAAATGTCCTTCTGTCATGTTTTATTAACTAAATGCAGACAAATGAAATTAAACAAGACAAAATGGAGATGGACTGACTGGAAAACAAACCAGGCAAGAGAGAGAAACCGGCATGGAGGATAAAATCGATCTGGAAAGGAAAAATCTGGAGGAGGAAAAGAAACTGGCTTTTAAACTACAGGGAGGGTGATTCAGTGACATGAGGGACGGAGACAGATGGAACAAGAAAACGAGGATCTAAAACACAGAAACCAGAACTAACTGGTGTAAACAGCTCTTAGTGACAAAACACAATATGTTTGGGAAAAGAAACTTAAACTACAGGGAGGTTGAATGAGGACATGAGGAAAGGTGACAAACAGGGAACTAGAAAGTGAGCAGAGGGCAAAACTAACTGGTATGGATGGCAACTGGTGACAAAAATAACAGGTTAAGCCAATAAAAAGGACAGATTTATCTGCTGATGTGACTACAACTGAAAATAAAGCAGTATCTAACTGATCGCCCTATGAAGGACAGAACCAGCAGTTTCTGACAGCATTCCTCTGCAGGAGCACAACCGGCGGGGGGCCCAGGGCCAGCAGCATGGCGCCCATCACACCAAGTGTCAATGGGATGTCTATTTTGAGCCGGGCAGAGCGAGGTTGCATCATTTTCTCTGCGTAGCCCCCATGCACAGGGACCGTCAAGGGCCAGAAACCCAAATAAGGAGCAGCCACCAACATAAGCGTGGGTCCAAACCCGGGTGTGAATACGTGAAAAGAGCCCCACTTCCACGCCAAACCGTGACAGACGGCGAGACTGGAAGCAGAACATGTGGAGTCCGGGGTGCGTACCGGCTGTGTCCGTCACCTCCATGCTAGCAGCTGGCTCCGGAGGACCTGAGGGGACACACAGCACAGCAAGCACAACTTTCAGAAATGCCCACAACAACATCCTGCTCGCATCTTACGTATAAATATGAGCGTAAATATGTTGCAGCGTCGCTGTTCCACTAACACAGCCCCGGCTGACGGGCCGACGTGTTGATCAGCGGCTGAAACGTGATTAACTGAAGCAGGAAAGCTAAGCTAGCATCAGAGCTAGCAGCCTGGGCTAACTTCCAGCTGACTGGCGTTCACCCACCGTCTGAAGCCGGGATTCCGGCGCTGCTGGCCTGAAGGAAGCTCGGCACAAACACCGGGGCGTTCACGTTGGGGACGAACGGCTTGGCGTTCACATTGAGGGCGGCGAAGGCGGCTGGGAGCTCCGCCGCGGGAGCCGGGGCCTCGGCATCCTCCTCCTGCTCCCATGAATCCGGGGCTGTGTCTCTCGAGTCCATGGCTTCTTCTTCTTCTTCTGGAGTTGAACAACTTGTGGGCCGCCCTCCGAGTCGAGGTGGGCCGGTTCTCCGGTTCCGTTCAGACGCGATGAGTTGCTGCTTTGGTTCAGACTCGGAGGGACTCGCTTGGTGAAGTTCCCATAGCGATTCAGTCTGGCTTTCACCAGCATATGGATCCGCGAGTAGCGCTGCGCCCGGAGCGAGCTGCAGGTCCCGCTGGCGCCGCCAGGGGGCGGCATGGCGCCACCACTGAAACCAACGCGTTTTACTATTTAAACAGAGGCGGACAGAATAAGATTAGCAGCTCTTGAACAGAGTGGGGTGGTGACCGGTTACATTTACTCTATTTACTTGAGCTACTTTTTTATTACCTGCACCTTGGACACCCCGTCCATAATATAATTATTACATTCATTTAACATAAATGCTGCTTCAAACCTTCTGACTTTGTTCTGTGATGGAAAACTTTATTACCAGATAATATCATTTTCACCCCAGTTTAAATAAATTTACAAAAAATGTTCTGACCAACTTCTTTGGATTTTAGCAAATAAAAATAATTTCAGTGATTTTAACTGATGTAAAACATGATAATTTTGGTCTAATTAAACTTCAGAAATGGAGGAAAAATATTTTAATTTATTTTATGTATGCATAGTTATACACCTCCCATAATGGTAACAGTGTTTGATGTTTTTCTATCCATACTTGTGAATGTAACTGATTTGTTCTAACATTTCTGGTTATTAATCCGAATAAAAGTGATAAAACTCCCAGATTTAACTCATTTTATGATTTAATTAAACTTTCAGTGAACTGAAACATCACAACTGAGAGCACACATATAACAGTTAGTATAATTACTGAAGTACGACATCAACGGAACAACTTTGAATGAATATATGGATGTGAATCCAATAAATAGAGGTTAAAATAATAAATAAAGATAATAAATATTAATCATGTGTGAACAGGTGGATTAGATGCTTCACTCTTTGGCGTCAGTAACTCCTCCTCCAGAGATGGCGAACGTGGCTTCATTCTCAGGCATATCAGGGCTAGAACGATCACACACAGATCCATCAGAACTGCAAATATGGCCGACAGATTATCACAAACAGATCCATGAGAACTACAAATATGGCCGACAGGCTAGAGGTTCTGTGGAGCGACGGCTCACCTGTCGAATATCTTGGCGATCCTCATCTCGCCACGGCCCTTCCTCAGGCTGATGCGGGTGGTGGAGGCGTGGGCCAGGATGTGTCCACCGATCGGCTTCTTGGGGTCGGCCTGAAATCTGAAACATCAAAAGGTTTAAAGAAGCAGACTAGAGGCCGGGAGGAGGCGGGGCTTTCTCAGCTCTTACGTCATTCCTGCTCCGGGATCCGCCGTCATCTGGTTGGTAACGAACACGGCGACGTTGTACTCTGAGGACGAGATGAACGGATGAAAACAGACAGGAAACAGAAACCAGATGAACCTTACCGTGACCTATGGTGCTTCCCTAAACAGGATCAATCTGTGGCCTATACAAAACATGCTAGTTTTTGCTGAAAATCCTTCAGAGTGGGCTGTTTTAATGTCTCTGTCGCTTTAAATCCAAATAAGCAGCTGCTGGCCATGCCCCCCAACTGCTATCAGATGAGCAGTTATACAACCATGCATCTTAGAAAAGCAGAAGTGGAACTTCATGCACAACCGACACAAATGCAGCAAATTATTAGAGCATTGTAGATTGAAAAAAAAATGAGCAAAAGGGGAAAATTTAGATTTTTTTCTAGAAAAATTCTCAAAATTTCAGAGTTTTTCTTAGTGGATATTTACTCTTTAATAGCCGTCAAAGCAAGTGGTTTCTGGGTGGTAAGTCAACAACTAAACAATCAGTTACTAAATTAGTTGATGATTATTTCAATAATGGATTCATCACGATGAATCTGATGAACCTAATTAATAATCCAGTTTATTGAATTGGTCTGCAGGCGATGAGGACTTGTCTGTTCAAGGTTAATTTCATGTTAAATGTTCATTTAACAGACGGATTCTTCCTGTTTTAATTGAGTTTGAACTGAATGCAACATGGTGTACTTTTTAAATTAAAGACTTTATTTCCAAACTCACTGAGAATCGATTATGGAATCGGTACAGATAAATTCTCATCAGTTCCCATCTCCAGATGTATTAACACTGGAGTAAAGATTCAATGAGACTCTCAGATGTCCGTTGAGCTCAAACTGAGCCAGAACCAGAACCAGAACCCGTCCTGGTTCTGGTTCCCACCTTCAGAGATCTTCTGCAGCCTGGAGAGCATCTGGGCCAGCTTCTGCTGCCGCTCGGCCAGCTCCCCGCGGCCGGAGAAGTCCACTCTGAACAGAGCCATGATGGAGTCGATGATCTGAAGAGGAAGAGCCGACATGGCGGCGTGAACGCAGGACCGTTTCCATAGAAACATCTACGTCTTCAAACTTTTACAGCACAAATTGGGAGATAAAAACAACACAAATGAACAAAAATACAGTTTAAATTCACCATCATGTTTTTAATATACTGTTACACAGCAGGGACCAGTAAAACTAAAATATAACCGAATGTATTGTTTTATAAACCTCATTACTGGTTCAATAACAAAACATTAATTTAACAAAAACAAATCTTCAATTTCAGTAACATTTAAAGTATAAAATATGAGTCAGTGTTTATTTCAATTACACGGGTCGATGACTGACTGAGTCATCAGAAAAAATAAATATTCAAAAATCAAATAAAAAATGTTCTCTTTACGTTTTCTGGCTTTTAGCAAATAGAAATAATTTTCATGATTCTAACTAAAATAAAACCAGAAAAGTTTAATGTTACTTAACTTCAGAGAGTGAAAATAAAAACCTTCTGTGTGTGAAAATATCTGGTTTCAACTGTAAGTTTTGTTTTCTTAATTTAGGTGGAATCAAATATTTCATTGCGCTTCATTATGAAACTCTGCAGTTAGAATATCAAGGACTTTCCAGGACTTTCCAAACCTTGAAATCACCTGTGAGTGTTTCAGGATGGAAAAGGTCAAACTATCGATGATTACCTTCCTGACGCAGCAGGAAATCAATCAGAGGTTTGCAGCTCACCAGCAGCTTGAACACGCCGCCTTCTTCATGAAACTTTGCTGCTACGAAGTCCAGCAGCTCCATCTGGTGTTCGCCTGCAGGAACAGCAACTTCCTGTTGTGACTTCCTGTCGCTCAGACAGGAAGTCACAACAAGGCTTCAGGAAGTGAACGCTGAGCTGGTCGTACTGGTGTAGGCGCGGGCGTAAAGCACGTTGTCCAGCACGGCGTCGTGATCCACGTTGAACCGATCCGCGATGTCCCGCAACCGGTCTGGGCGGCTGCAAGGAGGTCAAAGGTCACAACATACAGAAGAACAGCCTTGGCCTGATTTTAATTCAGATTTATAGCCTGTTTAAAAATGTTTTTTTATCTCTTATTCTGGGCGTCTGAGTCGAACTGACAGGAAGAATCAAACTAAATAAGGACAGAAAGAAGGATACAAGGAAAGAAGAAAAGAAAAGAGGAAAGTGCAACACAAAAAGTAAAAAAAAAGGAAAGGAAGGAAGGAAGAAGGATGAAATGGAAAGAAAGTAGGAAGGAAGAAGGAAATTAAGAAAGGACAAGAGGAAGGACGAAAGCAGAGAAGGAAACAAGGTAGAGAGAAAGGAAGAAAGGAGGAACAAAAGAAAGAAAGGCAGGAAGAAAGAAGGAAAGATGAAAGAAAGGATCCATTAATGGAAAAACAGAGGGAGAAAAAGAACAAGCAGGAAAAATAGAAGGAAAGGAAAGAAGGATAAGCTTGCTCTAAGGATACAAGGTGTTCTCCGTATCGATGAAGATGACTTTCCCACCGGAGTATCCGTCTTCACCTGGCAGCTGGGCCGTGACTGGAGGGACGAAACACACGTCACGTAACCAAACAGTCACAAAATATGAAAATATAACCACAAATTATTAAAAACTAGTCAGAGTAAGATACAATATAACCATAATAAATCATAGTGAAGCTGATGTGTAGCAGGACTTGCTCACCACAGAGTGTGTGAGAAAGCTGCGTTTTTCCCGTCCGAAACTCTGAGGAAAATCAGATCATTAAATAAAAACATCTTTTAGTTAATTATTAGTTTGTTACATAACAATTTAAAAAACGACATGTCTTCTCACCTCCGAAGGCCTCAGTGATGGCCATGCTCTCTATCCCTCCACCCAGCAGCTTACTGCACACACACACACACACACACACACACACACACACACACACACACACACACACACACACACACATGAGTGAACCCAGACAAAACACGCAGCAGCTGAACTTTGCGATCTTAACTCGAACTCCTGGCTGCCCGTGGTCACGTGGAAAACCTGCTTCCTCCTGGCGCTGTACTCGAAGGCCGTCTGGAATCCAACGTTCTGCTCAGGAAAACCAAAATGACTCAGAGCTACGCTCCTGTCCATTTCTGCGTAACAGAATAACAGAGGGGCGTCTCACCAGCATCTTTCCTGCCGCCTCCTTGATTTTCTCCACCTTGGCCTCCGACAGGCCCTTGATGTTGCACAGAGCTTTGCGCGTCGTCATCTGGATCCCTTTGACGGTGCAGATTCCCACCGACTTCAGCTTCTTAATGTCCGCCATGTTCTGGACAAAAACACAAAATAATACACTCTGTCTCTTTATAACCACAAAATTCACAGCATTTATTAGGATTTGATGCAATAGGCACAAACAGTTCAAAGCTGAGAAGAGGAGGAAAAATGAACCGTCATTTTTGGTCTTTATCAGTTTTGGACAAGTAGATTTTTAAACTTGAGCCTCATTCAGAGAGCCTCTGTAATAGGCATTTATCATTTATCATGATAAAATTTCTTATAAGAATTTTGATTTATCTCTGTCAGAATAAATTCCGGATAAATGAAGTAAAAAATAAAAATATGACCACATTGTTAGGATTGTTATTTGTATTATTTTCTTCACTGTTTGTTCCCCAAGAACATCAATAAATGTCAATGAACTTGAACATATAAATGGTTACTTTATGCAGGTCATGTGACAGGAATGTTTTCAGAGCAGAGTTTGTGATGTGACACAGTCTGAGACACACAGTTACCTAAATAAGTAGCAATAACCAGTTATTATCATCATGTTTATCATTATCACAATATTACCACAAAATATTGTGATAAAAATTATCAATAGGCCTCATTACTGGATTTGACTAGGCCATTCTGAGACATGAATCTGATTTTATTTACACAATTTTGTGTTAGTCATAAAATCTAAATGATATACATTTAGCTTGTAGTCATAACCTTAAAAACTACATTTTCCAGGTGATTCTATGATATTTCACTTACGATCCCATGTTTCTGTAGGAGGTCAATGTCTTGAAAAAATGACTCCTGTTTGATTCAGAAGAAATAATCATATTAAATCACAAAAACAGACGGAAATCACTTCTAAATTATTCCATCATATTATTTATTAATACCTACATTTTTAGGAAAAGGCTAAACTGTATTAGCTATCGATCTTACCTCGTTATCCTGGAAACCTGTATCATCCTCAACAACTTGATCCTCAGCGAATTTCATTTTCAATTCAGAGTGAAGCTTAAAAATGAAATATAAAATTTTACACGTTCAATTTGATCACTTAAAGGAGGTTTTAGCCAAAAAGCAGAGCAGCTAGCTCGATCAGAAGCTAGCTCTTGATTCACAAAATACCGACTGAAAAATAAACTAAAGAGGTTGGAATTAGTTGGTTCTGGTTATGTTAGCAAATAATAATAATAATAATAATTCAATACCAGATAATATATATATATATATATATATAAAAGAAACCCAGTCCTAAAATAAAACTATTGCCTTTTGTTTCCTCTGACGGACAGCATCTGTCACTGGCGGGAAATTAGGACCTGCGATGTATTCAAGTACTAGCGGAAATTTGGATCGTCTTAGTCAAATCAACGCAAAACTGATTAAGCACTCCATCATAAAGTTTAATCGGCTGTTGCTGGTTTTTACACAACGAACCTAACCAGATTTAATGTCCATGCTATTGTGTATTCATTAATAGGGAATCTGGTCTGAGAAACTGACAGGACACGGGCAGCTTATTCCCCTTGAAGCCCTCCTGAACGAGGAATAGAAACGCTTTTGAACGCAACATTACGTGCTGATTTAAGAAACAGATCAAAATGGACTCGGACTTCATCGCTTTGTTGTTATAAAGAGAAAAAATATCTTTTGTGAAAACTATATCTATTAATATTTACAAAAAAGAAAATCCTTTCATTTTCTCTTGCTTATATGTTAAAAGAGGAAAAAGTCAAATTTCTTGTGTGCAGAAATTTGGTGAATAAAGATGATTCTGTTGAGAAAAACATGGTTCCACTTCATACGTGTAATTGTTTTTTTTATTCTGATAATGCTTTAGTTTTGTCATTCTAGTTTCTTTTATAAGACAAACAGACCTGAATAATCATTGTAATAAACCTTTATTATGAGTTTTAAGTTTTGTAATAAAAACATGCAACAGAAAGAAGTAATTCTGATCAATCTAGGTTTAACTTTCTGTTTTTACTGCACTTATAAATACAATTAGTAGCAAAGTTTTGCAATCTGGAAAGAAATATATTTAAAGGTTATTTCTCCAGGAATAAATAAACTTTATTGCCTTAAAGGAGGAAATTTCACCATCTCCAATCTTACCAGCTTCATTGCATCTGCTCATGTTTCCCACGCCATGATGCTGCCACCGCTGTGTCTCACAGTGGAGATGGTAGAGAGCTAGAGGTCAAACGTACCGACTAATTCACCTGACCAGTGTTTTTCTCTCAGGTTTACCTGAGCAGGTGATCAAATCCTCAGAAGTCTTTTAAGTTATTTCAATGGGTTTTAATTGTTGCAGTCAAAAAAGAAGTGACACATGTTTAAGCATAAGACTTTCTCCTTAAATGGCAACAAAAAAAAAAAAAAAAAAAAACTTTACATAGAATTGAAAAAAAAACAAAACATGGCGGCATCATTTATACCAACACGATGTTTCTACCTACCAGGACAGAACCACTGATCAGACTTCAGACAACGTCCACAACCTTCCCGACTCTGATCCAACAAACATTTACTCTCAGTATTTCTCTAAAAAAACAAACGAGTTGACAGAAGCGATAGCTGCTCCTGGATTACAGTCTCTGCATGATGTTGAGCACAAGGAGAGAGGCGAATCAGAGCGCTGTTGCTAGGCAGATTTCCCCAGATTCCTCCTGGTCCTCACACCTTGCCAGGTGCAGCAGGCATCATGCCGGGCATCCCGCCCGACATCGCAGTGTTGGGTCCTAACAGGATCTACAAACAAACAAAACATCTGTTCAGATTGTTGCTCAGTTAAAAGTCCAAGCAATTTTTTAGAAAAAATAAGGAAATTTACTTTGTTTTATTACTTCAGGAAATTTGTTGTCATTCTTAAAGAGCCTCATTTTATGTTTGTTTTTAGGTTTATAAATAAATAGAAACAAAACTTTTGCAGAAAAGAAGAAACATACATTTTTCTTTTGTGGGATGTTGAAAATGAAGACAAATAGAAAATTTAAAAAGGCATAAACTGTCAAACTTACTGACAGAAAAACAATATGGATGGTAGTTTAGTGTCATTCTGTCACAGAAAATCCGTTTATTATATGAACCAACATTTGTCATAACATCTGTAGCATCTGATGGTTAAATGATTTATTAAAACTCTCTGTATCATCAACCACTGTAAGATCTAGAAAAGAATAAATAATAATTACAATTGTTTTTTCCACTGTTTGTTATTCAATTAAAATTCAAAAACACGTTATTAATCCCAAAGGGAAATTAAATAAATGTAATTATTTACATTTATTATGCTCATTATATAAGCATAATCCTGTCCATTAACACATCAAATCACTGAAATCTACTTCAGTCAGTGTTACTGACCTGATGGACTGAAACTGAGTCGCTTCTTATCCTTTTATCTGCTAATAAAATAAAAACATATAGCTTAACGGTAGTAACGATAACCAGAGCTGGCTGGACTCATTTGGTCTTTACAGTAATTGTATTTAAAACATCCCAGAGCCAAACACAGAGAGACAGCATTCAGCTTCTATGCGCCACAGATCTGAACCAACTTACAGAAAACTGAAACACTGAGTTCCTGCAAATCTAGACTAAAATCCCACCTGGTTACAGCTGCTTCTGAAACATAATAAATGAAACACAAACACTTTGATGTGTAACGATTGTATCCGACACAACGTAATATTTCAGCAGTGTGTTCTCAGTTTGTGTTTTTATTTGAGCTGCCTTGTTGCTGAAATGTGCCTCACAAATAAACCCGACTGAAAACATTAGCAGATCATTTTTTAAATCCCATTATGTCAGAGTCAGTGAGCCGTCCACAGAGGCGCTGCTGCCTGACCTGTCTCTGCTGCTGCAGCTGCTGCTGCTCCAGCTGAAGCCGCTCCGTCTCGAACACCACCGGCAGCACCAGGATCATGAAGGAGGTCGTCCCCACCCACAGCGCCGAGCGGGAAAAGCTGCAACAACGTCAACAGACAGGTTAGCTTCTGCTGCAGGAGACGAGCCACTGAAGCTTTTCCCATCCTCAGATACAAAAAAATCTCCATCCATCAGCAGAAGTTCATATTTTAAAGGAAACTCTCCAAATTTATTTCCCAAATCATAAAAAACAAAACATTTAACTTTGAGATGTAGTTCTTCACACAGAGAAAATATGTATTTTTTTGTGATTAAATTCTGTTTTGATATCTGTTATTATTCAGAGTTGAGTAGTAACTACATTTACTTGAATAACTTGATTTGGAAAAAAAAAATTAGGAGTATTTTTACTGCACTGTAATTTCATTATGAAATATCTCTACTTTTACTTGAGTAAATTTCTGGATTCCAAATGAAAAACAAACATGAAAAATTCACCACACAGACACACACCTGCAGTTTTTGTTAAAGTTAAAAAAATTTATTGAAAGAAACTGATTTGTAAAAATGTTATTTTGTTAATTTGACTTTTTACCAAATACTTGTTAACTCTGACTAGACTAATTTCTTGGATGAATACATTTTACTTTTACTTGAGGAAGTAATGCTACTATTATTTCAGTACATTTTTAGGAACTCTACTCACCTCTGGGTAATAGAGCAGGTCCTCAAATTACATTTCTAATTTATATATTTGTAAAGAGATGATCCATATTAATAAACACAAAGTAAATCTGCAAGATTGTAGCCAGGAATAATGATTCCTTGTTTGTGTGCAGAAACAAGGATTCTGACATTTAAAACAATCTGAAGGAGCTAAAACTTGAAGTCCAGATCTTTCAGAAACACATTCATTTCTGAATAAACAGATACTTTTATATTACATGTAAATATTAAGCGTTTAATAACCATAAAACTAATTTGTGTCCAACATCGGCATCTTTGCACATTTCTGATTTTTGATTACTTGTGCGTCATTGTTGTGTTTCTGCTCATGTTTGACTGCTGGGACTGTACCTGTAAAACTTCTTTAACACGGAGACCGAGCACTGCGCCGAGGTCTCCGCGGCTGTCCTCACTGTGTCCGGGAACATCTCGGTCAGACCCCACAACCTCTCCACCAGGGTCTCATCCAGCTGAAGCAGACACACACAACACCGTTAGTTATCGCGATAAAAACAACTTGAGACAGATCAGTTTATACGGGAGATTATAGTCTGTTTAAAGCCTTGATCGGCCTGTTAATGGCAGCAGAACCTCAGGGAAGACTAGTAACAGGCACCACAGTTAGCTCACTTATTAGCACAGTCAGGCTAACAGGAAATTACACTACATCTTTACTCTTGTTAGCGCAGGTAAGATACATAAGTGAGAGGAAATATGCTAACATCTTCATCTTCATCGTCGTCTATTTCATCTTCTCGAAGCCGAGCAGACACCGGGCCTGACGCCGGGGACAGTTCTTCCACGGAAGCCATGTTTCCTCTTCACCTCCCCTGGTGGTAGCCCGGCTAACCTCACTGAAGTACGGCCAACGATTCTCTGGCAGCCGCGGGGCGGTTTTCAATAAATTAGTTTTTCCAAGCAATTTCCAGAGTTTTTTCATTCAGATTAAGGCGAGTCTGAGCACCGACACTGCGAGGTCACAGACGGAAAAACGTGAGACTCGTCAGGGTCGCATGACGGTGGAAGGGCAGGGGTCAGTTTGGAGAAAACGCAAAACAAACTGCGCCCTCTACCGTGAGGACGGTCTAATAGCAAGTCTTGAATCAAAGTAGGATTCTTAGTTACTGGGTTTGCAGGGTTTTATATTCAGGTTCAGGTTCTAAGTTATTATATATATATATATATATATATATATATATATATATATATATATATATATATATATATATATATAATCATCAACAAGACTGGCTACGGATACCGACTTAAGAATGGGGCCACAATCAGTCACCTCCTCTACATGGATGACATCAAGCTGTACGCCAAGAGCGAGCGAGACATCGACTCACTGATCCACACCACCAGGATCTACAGCACTGACATTGGGATGTCATTCGGACTAGAGAAGTGTGGCCGGATGGTTACAAAGAGAGGGAAGGTCGTCCGCACAGAAGGGGTCTCACTCCCAGAGGGAACGATAGCAGACATAGAGCACAGCTACAAGTACCTGGGAATACCACAAGCAAATGGCAACCTCGATGAGGTCACAAGGAAAGGAGCCACAGCCAAATACCTCCAACGAATAAGGCAAGTCCTGAGAAGCCAGCTCAATGGCAAGAACAAGATCCGTGCAATAAACAGCTATGCCTTACCAGTAATCAGATACCCTGCCGGAATAATTAGCTGGCCAATGGAAGAGATGAAGGCCACGGATGTTAAGACTCGGAAGCTACTAACCATGCATGGAGGGTTCCACCCCAAATCCAGCACCCTGAGACTGTACACAAGCCGTAAGGAGGGAGGCAGAGGACTAGTGAGTGTGAGAGCCACTGTCCAGGATGAAACATCCAAGATCCATAAATACATCAAGGACAAAGCCTCAACGGACGATGTGCTCAGTGAATGTCTCAGGCAATGGGGAACAGAGGACGAGGTGCTGGAGGAACCATCATGGGAGGACAAGCCCCTACATGGGATGTACCACCGACAAATAACTGAAGTGGCTGATATCAGGAAATCCTACCAATGGCTGGAGAAAGCTGGACTCAAGGACAGCACGGAGGCCCTCATCCTGGCCGCCCAGGAACAGGCCCTAAACACCAGAGCAATAGAAGCTCAGATCTACCACACCAGACAAGACCCAAGGTGTAGGTTGTGCAAGGAGGCCTCTGAGACAGTCCAGCACATAACAGCAGGGTGCAAGATGCTGGCAGGGAAAGCGTACATGGAACGACATAACCAAGTGGCGGGCATAGTGTACAGGAACATCTGTGCAGAATATGGACTGGAAGCCCCGAGGTCAAAGTGGGGAACACCCCCAAAGGTGGTGGAGAATGACCGAGCTAAGATCCTGTGGGACTTCCAGATCCAGACAGACAAGATGGTAATGGAGAACCAACCGGACATTGTGGTGGTGGATAAAGAACAGAGGAAAGCCGTTGTGGTGGATGTAGCAATACCAAGTGACCACAACATCAGGAAAAAGGAGAAACTGGAGAAATACCAGGGCCTCAGAGAGGAACTGGAGAAGGCCTGGAAGGTGAAGACCACAGTGGTGCCTGTGGTCATCGGGGCCCTCGGGGCAGTCACCCCCAAACTGGAGCAGTGGCTCAAACAGATCCCAGGAACAACATCAGACATCTCAGTCCAGAAATGTGCAGTTCTAGGCACAGCCAAGATACTGCGCAGAACCCTCAAGCTCCCAGGCCTCTGGTAGAGGACCCGAGCTCAGAGGATGAAAGAGACCACCCGCGGAGGGTGAGAGGGGAATTTTTTATATATATATATATATATATATATATATATATATATATATATATATATATATATATATATATATATATTATATATATATATATATATATATATATATATATATATATATATATATATATATATATATATATATATATATATATGACTGTGAAATTATGTAAATAAAAATCTAAAGATGCCGACAGCCATCGCCTTCTACAATAACTCTATAATCAAATGACTTAAAACAATAGGTGGGTAGAGTACCCAAAAATTTAAAGCAGGTTTGTTTTTCAGTGGGTAGAGATGCAAGAAATTTTCCTCTGGTAAGAGTACCAGTACTTCATAATAAAATTACTCAAGTAAAAGTAAAAAGTACAGCATAGTAAAAGTACTCCCAAAAGTTTGTTTTTTTAAAATGTTACTCAGGTAAATGTGATTTAGTAAATGTAGCTATTTACTCAACTCAGGTTACAACAACATTTAATACAATAAAGTATTTTTGAATTTGAATTAATCAGTGCTTCTCTCTGTGAGTTTAGCAGCATTTACCTTCCCCTATTAATTTGAATCCATGAAATTAAAAGATGAGAAGACACATTTGCAACAGCTGCATTGTTTATTTATCTTATTAGCCATTAGTACAGAGGTGAAGAAGTATATCCAAGCAGGTTGGAATAGATGAATAAGTATCAGGTGTGATTAAAGAGTTTTAGCGAGAAAGAAAGCTGATGTGATGGTAATGGATGAAGAGGAAAAGACTAAATGGAGACAAATGATTCACTGTGGCAACCCCTGATGGGAAAGGCCCAAAGAGAGAAAGAAGAAGTGAAGATAGTGAGTCCATCCTAGAAAAATATGTTGGTCCAGCCCACACCCATGACTTTTAAACACATCAGAAGCTTGAATCTAAAATAATTCTCACTATTTATAATGTTGAATTCTGTTATTTTCAAATTGTAGCTTTTTCATACAGTTTGAATTTCATTCAAATGTCAGCAAAATTTAAGTTTACAAATAAAACATTAATAACCTTTTTTCTGAAATCAGTCATAAATGTGTATTGATAGTTTTATACCTAGTCAAGTCTGATTTTATTCGTCAAAGTA
Organism: Poecilia mexicana; assembly: GCF_051168715.1. Classification (NCBI taxonomy): domain Eukaryota; kingdom Metazoa; phylum Chordata; class Actinopteri; order Cyprinodontiformes; family Poeciliidae; genus Poecilia; species Poecilia mexicana. Next base: position 1,192,992 of record NW_028263388.1, read on the forward strand.
AAGCTAAATTATCTTCTACCTTTCCCAGTTCCTTGGAAAATGAGCGCTTACTCTGAAAACTTTCTTTTTTTATTTTCTTTCTTTTTTTTCTAATCTCATTCCTCGGCTGTTTTTCCCGCTGCTGAGAACATTGAAGGGGGCGGCCATGGAAAAGTTGCAGGATTGCAGGGATTCCTTGTTTACATCCTCCCGGAGCGCGCCGGGGTGGGCGGTTAGCTCCGCCCCCATTCTTCTGGGCTGACGTCATTGTCGCTTGGTGTTTTTTATGAATGAAAGAATCCAACCTCAGAGCGCAGCGGAGTAATTCCGGGAAAAGGCGGACTGACATTTTGTCGCCAGAGTCGCGTCGAATCAGCAGGTAAATTATCACTTGTTTATATATAAATGTGGAGGTAAATGTTTAAATATTGTGCTGTGACGCTGTTATTCGGTGGTAATTACCGAGTATTGGAGGAATGCTGTCCACCGGGCGACTCGCCAAGTGAGCAGGCAGCTGTTCGGTTTAAACCGTCCATGCTAGCTGCTAACGGTTAACATTACTAGCATATTAAGAAATACCTACAAAGTTAGGCTCGCTTCCTAATTAGCGTCTCTTCTCGCGTGTTATCGAATATAAACAAATGCTTTCTACTAAACTATATATTCCGTATTTGTTAACAGCCGCTCGATAAGTTATTTAAACCCTAAATGTCCCGTGGACTCGTGATGGCTGTTTACTATAGCAGCGGCGCCCTAAGCTGGCCAGCTCCTCTCCTATACGGTTTACGGGTGGATTTTAAACAGCTAAGAACATGGTAAACAACCATGGTAAACAACATAATAATGAGCGCTGCGAGCTATTTGACACAGAATAGTAAGAATAGTGGATACTAAAGGGTAGGATGGTTAAGAATCGAGCAGGTTTGACCGTGTTGCGTTCACTTGTTGCTTCCATGTTGTTATTTAAGTGCTCTTCCCCAGCTCGCTCGGTGTTTTGGTTTAATTAAAGCGGAATATTGTGAGCTGGCTTCGCCTCGTAGCGGTGGGTGCTGCTGGGTTTCTGCTAGCTGGCAGTCCTGGCGGGGCTAAAGCAGAAGGCGTATTGCTGAATCACCCTGACTTTACAAAGAGGCGGTCCCCTCGGTCCGCAGCCCGAGTCCTGCCCGGCGGCTCGGACACTTTTTCCGCTGCGACCGCTGACTTCCTACGCTTGTCGGGAACCGGAGCTTGTTGCAGCAAACCCACTCGCCCATTAAAAGACTTTATTTTATCCAGCGTTAGTGGACCAGCCGCAGGGCCGTGGAGGAGCGGGAGGCTGGGCCCGGGACAGGTGACTCGTACCTCTGTTTCGTTGCCTCTCGTTGCCGTTTCGTGCCATCCTACGGAAATTAAACAAAATTAAGACCAGAAATCATGTTTAAATGGGACACCTAACATACACGTAATTACGTAAACCTTTAAATATATGTTTATTTTTAAAACAACAATGTTTATTCTGAGGTTCGAGCTTCTTCCTGTCACTGAATCTGACTAAATTGTTTAGGGAACTACACAACCCACAGTCCTGCTGAAGCAAGTCAGGCCTTTAAACTGGCGTTTTTAAATAGTTATGACATAAGATTAAGAGGAAGTTCAGTGAGCAAAAAATAAATAAAATAAACAACAGCAGCGTCTGTTTTTATGAAAGACGCCCAGAGTTCAGAGAGGATTTCTGTCTGTCTTCAAAATAAACAGAATTTTACCTTGAATTAATTTCTCCATCTGATTGTTGATGTGAATAATGAAAAATATTAAACCTTATCTAACAGAACCATCTGTTACCAAAGCCACAAGTCCAACCAATCATTGAGTCGTTACATTTTAATAACCGACTTTTTTATTAATAGCTACAACAAAAATATGGTAATTAGTATTTGTTTAAACTTGTCATGTCATACTTCGATTTTTTAAAAATAATTGTTCCTGCTTAAAAAAGGCTAAATAAGTAACAGAATAGTTTTATGCAAATCAAAAGCAGTTACCCAAACAAGAAATTAACCAAACTGCTTTATCTCTCCGTCCCAAACTCTTTAGTCATCGGCTTTCATAACATCGGCTTTCAGCCACTCCCACGTACAGTCATGCTCTGAGCAGAACCAGAACCAGAACAGAACCGGCCGCGATTCACAAACCAAACTGAAAGGCTACATAAAAAGAAACACCTGGTCACCTCACTTCCATTTTTTAACCGCTCTGTTGTGATAAACGTTTCTGGGCGATAAATTGTCCCAGAAGTGATAATGATAAACGATAATATTGTTTTTGAGACTATTTAAGTGTAGTAATGGTAATAATGACACAATAATACAAGAACTCATTCTCAAAGATCGATAAACTTTAATTTTGTAATTTACACTTAGCACTAAAATACATTTTAAACATGGAAAATAAAATAAATAACCAAAATCAATAACCAAAACTATAAGTACAATTAATTATGAAACCTCTACATATGAAATTTCACCAGAATGGAAATGATCCAACTCATTTTAATTCATCATGTAATGAAACTGGTTGATTGCTTGTTGTTAGAGACACTTAAACGTTTCAGTTTCTTCTTCTTTGTGATAAGTTTTTGTTTTTTTGTCACTGTTTTTTATGTTTCTGGCCTCTGATTTGCTGCCTGAAGCAGATAATTGATTAATTAATTAGATTAATGTAGTGAAGTCAACTAGATTTTCATTCTGTGAAAATTTACCTTCACACTGCAGGGCAACCAGACCCACCCTAATGTTTTCCTGTGCTGCTGTAACAAGACAAACGTTTTCATTATGTAGAGATAAGTAGACATAATAATCCTGTAATAACATTTTCTATAAATTTAGCTCTGATCCGTTTGAGGCAGTAAAAAGGTTCTGACTTGAGATCAAACACAACAAGCCAACTTCCTGCTGGCAGACATCTTTCATTTGGTTCACATCATTACATTTCCTCTGTAATCTGAACAGATTGTAGAAAATGACTTCAGGTTGTCATCTGAACTGACTGACGGTCGGTATGAAACGATCCAGGTCCGTTTCATACCTGGGACGGGTTGAGGGTCTCCAAGAAGCCCAGCCTGGAGCCAGTCTGTGAACGTCTCGTGTTATTCAATATTGCAGTGACAGAAACAGAAAAACCTAAAAAGCAGGACGACGTTTCAGAAGAGGCTGGAGGAACTGGACCAGAGAAACTTAAAACGGCTCAAGACAAAACAACTGAAAATAACAGAATTTAACTGTAAAAAGGAGAAACTGAACAACCGCAGCCTGAAAAAGTGAAGCGATTGACAACACAGACACAAAATCAGCTGAAATATATGAATTTATGTATTCATATAAAAATGGACACAAAGAAACCTGAAATATACACATTTAATAAAAACCAGGAGGCAGAAAATATTCCCTTTTGCCAAATTCCACTGTTACTTAAATAATTAAACAGGATAGTCAGAGTTTTCCCTCAAACCCAAACATGGCCGCCCTGCGTTTAATCACCATGGAAACAAACCAATAGTTTCCTTTTCTTAACACTTTTCTCTCATTAAAGCTTCAACGCGCACACATTTACTTTATCAGCTGTACAACAGAATTAATTCGCCTTGTATTTATTTTGTAAATCAGTCTGGTGGGCCCCACAGAGAGAGACCCGGGTGCCGCCGGTGGTCCGCGCCCCACCGTTTGGGAACCTCGGATGTAGAAACTGGTGTTGCCTTGATGTGTTGCTGCGTTGCTTTAATCCTCCAGTGATTGTGAGCCCTAAATACACCAAAGCTGTTACTACTATGCAGTTTTTATGCAAGCAGGATTTAGGTTGTGTAACCAAGTCTGTCTGGTCGTGGTGCGTTCAAGTGCTACTCGGACATTTTAAAACTGTTTCTAGTTTAATGTCAAAGAAGGTAAAAACTTTTCATCAGTAATTAAAGTTTCTAATTTCCTGGTTGGATTATCCTGTTGGACATTCAGACATTTCCTCAAATCCAACATGGCTGCTTTTCATTTGAACCACAGGAATAACGTTTCAAACTCGTTTGAAGCCTCAATCAGGGAAAAGTGTTTGAACAAATCTGCTGTTTTTAGCTTGTGTTGCTAATAGCAGTTAGCAACCTGAATCAGAACCGACTATTGGCCAAAATTGTGACGAAAGAAAGAATTTCACTTCGGCTGACATCAAACAGACATGAAGTACAAACAGAATCCATTCAACAAATTAGAATATTTCTGAAAAGTCTGTTTATTTCAGGAACTTCATCACTAAATGAATCACATTCTGTAGATTAATCACACCCAGTCGGGTGATTTTCCGCTTCAAAATTAGAATGTTACATTAAAGCAAATAAAAACTATTATTGGTTTGTGTAATGCCTGCTTAAATGTTTTTAACTGACAAATGAGACTCATAGGAACATATATTCTAATTTATTAATCCTATTATCTATAAACATTAATAAAAGAGAAAAAGATCAGTTTAAAGACGTCTCTGCAGAAAATCTTTAATGAGATTTAGTTTGTGGAGAACTTTTTTCCTCCACTGAATTTCTCCTTTGAGGAGCTTTGGTAAAATAAAAATCAGTGAACCTCTCGTTTGTCCCACTGGGACTTTGGAGCTCATTGCAGTTGCACCTCATTTGAAAATATCTGCTGTAATTTCATCTCGGTACTGAGACAACGTCTAGTCCAGCGTTAAAGGAACCAGAGTTTATATAGGAGAGCACCGATAAATCCGTCCTGATTTTTATCTACATTTTAAAGGCAAGCGGACCTTAAAATGGCAACGGGTTCAAACGGACCGGAGTCGGGTTGAAGCGGACCGGAGTCGGGTTGAAGCGGACCGGAGCCGGGTTAAAGCGGACCGGAGTCGGGTTGAACCGGACCGGAGGCGGGTTGAAGCGGACCGGAGCCGGGTTCAAGCGGACCGGAGTCGGGTTGAAGCGGACCGGAGCCGGGTTAAAGCGGACCGGAGTCGGGTTGAAGCGGACCGGAGCCGGGTTCAAGCGGACCGGAGCCGGGTTGAAGCGGACCGGAGCCGGGTTAAAGCGGACCGGAGTCGGGTTAAAGCGGACCGGAGCCGGGTTAAACCGGACCGGAGCCGGGTTGAAGCGGACCGGAGCCGGGTTGAAGCGGACCGGAGCCGGGTTAAAGCGGACCGGAGTCGGGTTGAAGCGGACCGGAGTCGGGTTGAAGCGGACCGGAGCCGGGTTGAAGCGGACCGGAGTCGGGTTGAAGCGGACCGGAGCCGGGTTAAAGCGGACCGGAGCCGGGTTAAAGCGGACCGGAGTCGGGTTGAAGCGGACCGGAGCCGGGTTGAAGCGGACCGGAGCCGGGTTAAAGCGGACCGGAGTCGGGTTGAAGCGGACCGGACTCGGGTTGAAGGGACTTAAATATATAAATGTTTCTTACAGAAATAATAAAATCTTTTGGGAATAAATTGTAGTTGGCTTGAGTTGACTTTAAAGTTTTCTGCAAAGATTAAATATGGATTAAGATTAAATATATAATAATTTAAAATATTTCGTGACCCAGTAAATCTGCTCAGATTTCTCTAATTTTGGGAGATTATGTCTCCAGGTCATGGTCATGTCAATAATCACCACACTGTCACCAACTCAGCAACTTTCTTGCTGTATTTAGCAATAAATAAATCAGTATTGGCCAAAATCAAAATTGGTGATCAATAGTCAGCCAGAAACCTCAATGGTTGCTCTGACGATATGAAATAATGTGATATTGTTATTGAACTGCACCTTGTGATCCACTGGGTTAGTCATGTTTGGACAACGTGATGCTGGCTGATTCACAGGCAGAACATCAGAACAAGGTTCTGAGGTCGGGTTCAGTGGGACCGGCCCGTTTCTTCCTCCAAACATCGGGACTAGAAAGCCTCACCTGGAGGAAAATATGGAGGAAGGACGATCACTTTCCATAGAGAAAAATCCCAGGTTGCGAAAAATGAGAAAGTTTGCTGTGAGTCTGCAGAAGCAGGTCAGGGAAAAACCCCGAGCCGCTTCGGCTGGGTGACAGCAGCTCTGGCTTCTTCTCACTAAGGTTTTATTTCACCTTCCTTTGTCTGAGTCAGTTTGTTTCAGTTAGTTTAATATTGTTTAGCTTCTATTGGTTATTATAGTAGTTTTAGTTTTTTCATAATTTGGTTAAATTTTTAGGGGCAGAATTCAAAAAGGTCAAAGTATTGAGATCATGTTTACGTTAATTTGGGTCATGAATACTCACCAAAAGTTAATATTTTCTAAAAAATGTAAATTATTGTTGAACAACGAGCTGACTGACGTTTTATTCCAACTTTTACTGTCGACGTTTTACCGACTAGCGTAGCGCCGCCAGGATGGTGACGGAGCGTAAACTGCTTTAAAAAATCAGTCCCATCATTTTGAAGGCTAATAAATGATTGATAAACATGAAAATAAAGGACATCATGTCTGCATTTCAGAATGTTTAGTTAGTACTGTAAACACGTTTCGGGTCCAGTTATAGTTTTTCCTCATTAATTTCTTCAGTTAATGACGATGTTTTCTGTCAGTCTTGTTTAATAACCTGGGTATCATTCCTGCGAGCGTTCGGGTCGGCTTGGCAGCGAACCAGAACCTTTACCGATCTGAAAGTGATCCGGAGCGGCACTGAGCATCCGGGGAGAAACGGCCCACTCAGAGGTCAGAGGTCAGACTGAGCCGTCCGGGAGAAACGGCAGAAACAGGCCAGCTCAGCGCTGCGTCACGGCACCGGTCCAGGTTTTCCCCCTCGGTTTTATTTTCAGTGAAAGCTTTGAGCCGTTGATGTTGACAAGAGGAAGTGTTGAGCGAACTGGTTGGGACACCTGCCTTTGAGCAACTAAACGCCAGACACACTCGATATAACTTCCCCTCGCCATTCCAGCGAATAGAAGAAAGGCAGCCGGGTTTTCAGAACCTCCTCTTCCTCCCGTATCAAACCGCAGCGCTTAATGACAGAGCGCGTTTGGAGAAGCATGAAAGCGCTGCGGGTTCTCCTTTTCTTCACAGCGTGTGCATGACCGGCCGTCTTGTGAGAGGATGGGAAATGTCAGGCCGAAACGAGCCAAAAACAGCACAATGCCTGAATCACATGAGGAGCCATAAAGTTTTAATTCAGTTTTTTTTATTCTTCTTCCAGAGTCTGAATCTGTTTGAAGAGCCGAAGACAATCGGATCATGACGACAGAGAGGAGCAACAAAGCCCTGAAGGTAAAACGCTGGCAGGAAGATCTTTATGAGCCGGCAGAACAGCAACACGACAGCTGCAGACCAGCTGCTCAGAAACACTCAGACATGAGCAGCAGCTGCTCTGGAGGAGCTGCAGAGATGCACAGCCAGCAGGAGGACGCGACCAAAATCTTTCTCACCCAAAAATATCTGATCTGATCCACTTCCATACGCTAAACCGATCCAATACCAGGAAAGCACCGATCCACTGCTTTCACTGGCTTAGTGTCGGCTGGAACAACTTAAAACGTTTATTTTCTTTTAAACAGACAGATTTGCACATCTAAACCCAGCAACAGCTTCACCAGCTGCTCAGACATGTGAAAACAACTTTAAGCTGTTCAGTCACTGCAGTCAGGAGTAAAACAGCCAATGAAAATAAATGATAAACCGAAACATCAGGTTGACTGCAACAAACATCCTGTCAAAAAAACGTGCAGTTAGGAATGCTAAATATGATGTCAAATAATGAATGAAGCACAGAATTAGACTGAACTGATCAGGCACATTGTCACAGACAATCAGTCCAGATTTATTTTGAAGTATCGGGCTGATACGGATACTGCTATGGGATCGGTGCATCTCTAACCGATAGTTTCCAAAGCGTCTGATCTGGAACAAACGGCCCTTTGATTCTTCGTCTTAATGTGGAACTAAATGAAACTGAGCTTCACCGCCTGGCTTACATCAAAGCTGGCCTAGTCAAAGTCCAGACCTAAAAAAAACCTGAATCTGCAGAATGACTTGATGTTGTCCATCCAGTCTGACGAAGCTTTAGCTTTTCATGATGCAGTTCAGACTTAAAACTCTGAGGTTTGTGGCTCTAATGTGGCAACAATCGAAAAAGTTTCATGTTTTAACTTTTATTAAAAATGTTTTTGTTCTTAAACGTGCCTCGATGTCGCAACAGTGAAAGATCGATCTCCTCCTCCTCCCTGAGTTAATATTGTCCTCTGAAGAAATGAACCAAAAACAACCAGGAGGCGGGGCTTAGTGCTGTCAATCACTGTCATGTACTTGAATGCTAAATGCACCAATGGCAGCAAAACAACTCGCTGTTACAGGAAGACTATTTATCTGCTGTTGCCACACTAACTTGCACACACAGACTTGTTGCCATAGCAACTGACAACAACAACAACGTTAATGTATCAGGATTCAATACCAAAATGATGCACAAACATTTCTCACACAAAGATCAGAACATTCAATCCATTCCAGTTTTATGTTTCCAGGGTCGATGTTACTTTGCGTTTATTAATAAGCTAACACAGCCGTGGTAGATTAGCTCTCACTGCTATTAGCTAAGCTAACACAGCCGTGGTAGATTAGCTTTCACTGCTATTAGCTAAGCTAACACAGCCGTGGTAGATTAGCTCTCACTGCTATTAGCTAAGCTAACACAGCCGTGGTAGATTAGCTCTCACTGCTATTAGCTAAGCTAACACAGCCGTGGTAGATTAGCTTTCACTGCTATTAGCTAAGCTAACACAGCCGTGGTAGATTAGCTCTCACTGCTATTAGCTAAGCTAACACAGCCGTGGTAGATTAGCTCTCACTGCTATTAGCTAAGCTAACACAGCCGTGGTAGATTAGCTTTCACTGCTATTAGCTAAGCTAACACAGCCATGGTAGATTAGCTTTCACTGCTATTAGCTAAGCTAACACAGCCGTGGTAGATTAGCTTTCACTGCTATTAGCTAAGCTAACACAGCCGTGGTAGATTAGCTCTCACTGCTATTAGCTAAGCTAACACAGCCGTGGTAGATTAGCTTTCACTGCTATTAGCTAAGCTAACACAGCCGTGGTAGATTAGCTTTCACTGCTATTAGCTAAGCTAACACAGCCGTGGTAGATTAGCTTTCACTGCTATTAGCTAAGCTAACACAGCCGTGGTAGATTAGCTTTCACTGCTATTAGCTAAGCTAACACAGCCGTGGTAGATTAGCTCTCACTGCTATTAGCTAAGCTAACACAGCCGTGGTAGATTAGCTTTCACTGCTATTAGCTAAGCTAACACAGCCGTGGTAGATTAGCTTTCACTGCTATTAGCTAAGCTAACACAGCCGTGGTAGATTAGCTTTCACTGCTATTAGCTAAGCTAACACAGCCGTGGTAGATTAGCTTTCACTGCTATTAGCTAAGCTAACACAGCCGTGGTAGATTAGCTTTCACTGCTATTAGCTAAGCTAACACAGCCGTGGTAGATTAGCTTTCACTGCTATTAGCTAAGCTAACACAGCCGTGGTAGATTAGCTTTCACTGCTATTAGCTAAGCTAACACAGCCGTGGTAGATTAGCTTTCACTGCTATTAGCTAAGCTAACACAGCCGTGGTAGATTAGCTTTCACTGCTATTAGCTAAGCTAACACAGCCGTGGTAGATTAGCCAATTTAAGATTTACAGCGTTATGCTAAGAACTTGACAGCTAAATGCTAGTCATCATTAGCAAGCTGTTTCATGCTGGAATGTGTCTAAATATCCTGCTCTGTGTCCCTGCCAGGTGAAGCAGGAGTGCGGGGAGAACGTTCCCTTCCTGTCGGACAGCGAGCTGATGTCGCTCTCCGTGCGGGAGCTGAACCTCCACCTGCGGGGCCTCTCCCGCGAGGAGATCCAGAAGCTGAAGCAGCGCCGGCGGACCCTGAAGAACCGCGGCTACGCAGCCAGCTGCCGCGTCAAGCGCGTCTCCCAGCGGGAGGCGCTGGAGCAGCAAAAGATGGAGCTGCAGAGGGAGGTGGAGCGGCTCGGCGCCGAGAACGCCGGCATGCGGAAGGAGCTGGAGGGGCTGGGCGCGCGGCTGGCCGCCCTGCAGCGGTTCGCCCGCGGCCTGGAGGCCGGTGGCGGCACGCTGCTGGCCACGGCGCCGCGCCTCAACACCGCCTCCGTCATCACCATCGTCAAGAGTCCGCAGCAGCCACAGCAACAGAGAGAGCAGGAGCCGTCCTAGGGGAACCGGAACCAGAACCAGGGGGACAGGAGGGGTTTGCGGGGTCAGGTGGTCTGCAATGCAAACACACACAGAGGCGTGGAAATTCAGAACCAACACACAGGATGCACAGACTGGATCAGTAGGAAAATACTAAACATGCTGTCTGCACCTTTTTCACGTTAAGCGGAAGTGATTTACCTCAGTGCAGTAAAGTGTGCGTCGTTGCCTAGCAACAGCAGCTTAGCTTTTCTATCCAGGAGCAGAAAGTCATCTGTCCTCTCTCCACACACAGACTCACCTGCTCCTCCTGAACCGGACCGACCCAGAGTTACTGTACCGCATTACTGCAGACAGGAAGTGGGCGCAAACTCTGATTGGCTCGTTCCAGCAGTGGAAACTGAAACTGTTGATCCAATACCAAGTAAATAAAAGGCCAAGATACCGGTACCGATACTTTTAATTACCATCAAACTTCTGACCTTCAGCTGTTTTTGTGGTTTTTTATGTCATTAAAAGTCAAGACAGAATTTGGACAAAATTTAAATTTGTCTACAAAATACTTGTATAATATATTATTATGAACAGAAACAGTAGAAAACAAAATAACTTTGTGCTTTTTCCCAAAACAAAGTGCAAAATATTATAATTTGAAAACAAATCAAAACAAAATTTTGAGTTAGATTTGAGAAATTACAAAACATTTCAAAAGGGAATTGAAACTAAAATATCAATATTATTGATATTTTGGATTGATCTGACCTCTGACCCAAATCATTCATCTGCGGTGACTGCTTTACCAGTTTAAATAATATTTTTTAAATAATTAATTTTTTATTTTTGTTTCACATTATTTCAGAAATCAAAACGGATTTAGTTTTTTTGTGTCGACATTCAGGGCTCCCTACTTAACAACCGCTGTCCATATTTATTTAGATATGTTGAAGCTCTTATTTTGAAATTAAACCGGAAGACTTAAGTCCAATCACAGAGAAGTAAGCTAGCGATAGCTAAGCTAAAGTTAAAAAGAAGGTGAAATGACATTTTAATTTCTTCCAATCAGGTGTGGCCTTTGTTTTTTTGGAAACGCCCACTTCCTGTCTGAAGTTCTGGGTTCTGTCATATTCTGATCCCACCGTCCAGATTAGCGTGGATATTAGCCTAGCATAGCAGTGACTGTTAGCTGTCCGGGTCTCTAAGGTTAAAGATGCGGCCGGAAGTGTTACTGGGTTTACTTCCCCCGCTGTTCTCCTCCATCACGGCGGTCACCAACGCAGTGCCTTCGGTTCACGCAGAACCCAAACAAAGAAAAGCAGAAGCTAACCACTCCTCCTTTCCTGTTTTAGAGCCGCGGCACTTTCAGAATGACTGCTGTGGATTTTCTAGGTTTTCAGCCCTATAACACACACACACATTTCATAAATGTGCAGTAACTTGGGTTCAGTCAGCTTCAGTTTCATTACAAACAGACTTTATCTCCAGGCTTCAGACCCGCGTCGCTCCTGCTCGCCTCAATGCAAATCCTCTGAAACATTCCAGTTTTGTGTTATTTGTAACGTCCGTATGTGCTGCAGAGACGAAAATGTTGAGTGACATTTTTAAGAGATATATATTCTATATTTTATTTGTATTTAAAGGTAGATATTCTGAAAAGACAAGCTAACGAGTGCTGTGATGTTCTACATGTTTTCAAAAGTACTTATGACTAGTCTGAGAAGATTCTCACGTCTAATTATTATTACTGTGTTGTGTGGCGACAAAGATTACAAAACGTTAATGATTAGCTGCGTAGAAATACTCAAAGCCAACGGCCATATTGATGTATGATTATTTTTCTGTGTGTGTTTGTGTTTTATTGCCATATTTGTACCAGCTCGTCGCAGCAGATTCCAGGGAGGGACATTTATTTTTCTACGGTGACGTTTGTTTAAAAAAAGAAGAAAAATGGAGAGACAGAAAGCTAAAGAAAGATGGCGGAAGAGATGGAAACGGAAAGTCGAGGCTGGAAGAGAAAGTGCAGAGAGGACGGCTGGTTGACTTGAAGAAATGGAGACATGTTTAGGCCACTGAATATTCATAGCAATATAGGTATGAGTAGGAATTATAACACCAACCATGCTGCAGAGTAAGACATGTTTAGCTAAGTATGAGCATTTATTCCCGATATCTTAACGTTCTTCCAATCGTGCTGGATGTTTTGTAATACCTGCAAAACAAAAATGGTATTTGTATTTATTACCTGTATTTTTTCTATTGTGAAAATTTAAGTACATTGTCTATTTTATATATTAATTATAATAAATGTTGTACATATTGTACATAAAACAGCTGTTTGTGGGGCTTGTTTGTGGAGCAGCAGCTTAACGGCCCAATTTAAAGCATTAATGTTAGATTTTAAATACAAAAACAACAAGAAGGAAACAGAGATAGAAGAAGGAAATGCTTTAATTTATGGAGATGTAAAGACAGAAACGGCTGCAGGTCAGGAGGCAACCAGGGGTTCAATGCCCGGCAGGAGAGGAAGGCTGGATGGACAGAAGGGAAAATGACAAGGGACGAAAAACAAGAAATTAGAAAGAAAATGAAAAAGAATAAAGGAAAAATTGGAAGGAAGAAAAACAAAAAGGGCAGATTGAAGAGAAAAAAAGAAACAAAGATGAAATGGGAGTGAAAATAGTAAAAAGAAATAACCTAGACGGGAGAAAAGTCATGATGGATGAAAAGTTTGGATAAAGTTTCTTTTTTGAATACTTGATCCAAACCTTGAGAATCCTTAAACGGATCTCCAGGCTTTTCCAGGCTCAGCAGGAATCCTGGCGCCATCTTAATTCCAGCGGCTCAGAGAAGAAGAGGAGGAGGAGGAACTGGTTTGAGCTCCAAACTGGTTCCTTTCAGGTTTCACTGGGAACCTCAATCTGCTGAGTCATCCTTTCTCAGCGCTGCTCCCGGACCCCCTTCCCGCACACGCACACACACGCATACGCACACACACACACTCATTATGACAGAAGCAGCTGGAAACGTGCCGATGACGTCAAAACATCCAGGATCAACAACGTTTTCACCTCAATTCAAACCCAATAAGTTTTTTTATTTTATTCCTCTGTTCATCACAGCAGCGACTGAAACAACTAAAAACAAAGTTACTCAAATAAAAATACAAAAGGAATCAGGTTAACATCTTAGATTTTCTCTGGGCTGAACACACGTCACCAAAACAAGCGTTAAAATGATCCTAAACAGGCAGCGCGCCTCTTAGCGCGCCCTCTGGTGGCCACGGCCTGAACTACAGCGCAGCAGTGAAAGTACCAAGTAAACAAGTTGGCATTTTCACCATGACTCATCCAGATGACTCAACAAGTCCAATTATGAGTAAAAAAAAGAAAGCAGCTGCTTGTGGCGAGATCTAAACAAAAACCACATGAAAAGCTCCGGAGGGAGAAAAAAGTGCTTCCAAATGGAAGAAAAACAGGAAATTTAAACTTTATGTTCACTTTTTAACTGAGTCTGATGGAGTTTCAGGGCCTGACTGTTAGAGTTACAGAAACAACAAAAATAAAAAACAATGTTGCAATGCTGACCGGCAGAGATTTAAACGTTTAAACTGTTAAAGTGCAGAAGAAATCAGTGAAAATTTCCAGTTTCTGGATCGTCTGGGTTCAGAGTCGCTGCTTTTCCTGCATTAAAACTTAGAAATGATAATTATCCAAAGATAAAAACCACCGTCAATAAAAGCTGCAGTGACCTTTGACCCAGTTATCGAACTGGTGTGAATATCAATGATGCGGACCTCGGTGTCGGCTGATTGTATCCATGAAACACAAACCTGGAAGCAGCACGTCAACCTGGGTTTATAAACCAAATCATTTCAACAAAATTAAGTAAAATGTCACATTTTTAAGCCACTCATGGCTAAAATTATCTTAAATATCTAGATTTAAGAGCGGGGAGACGACCAGGAATCAAAGCTGCAGTTTTTGGGCCGATCATCAATGTTTATCATCTGACGATTTTCACCGATACCGATTTTTTATCTGAAAAGTCAATAAATATAGCAAGAAAAATCGCTAAGTTTGCAACAGAGAGTGACGGTCGTTTACATCCAGATCTCTGTGGAGGAAGATCAGACGCATCGGCCGATTTCTCAAATTAAAGTAAATCAGAGCCGATTTGTCGGTGCACCGCACCAGGAGCGCACGTTTTTATCGCAATTAATGTCGTAATCTGCCGATCTTAGTCATTTATTAACATATTGGACCAATAAGTAAAGCTGGGCTGATATTAATAACTGATGTTTATTCCTATCATGCTGTTTGATCACATCATGCAACAAAAATAAAACAATTATCAATATCAATATTTAATTGATATCAGTATTGGCCCAGATTTTCAGATCGTTCCATCGTTTGTTTTAAGAGAAACAATCAGTTTTAAAGAATAGATTTCGACTGAGCAACACATTTAGGAAGAAAAAGTAAAAATATAAAAATGAGGTTATATTAAAGGCTTTAAACTGTTGAGGTTTAAATCAGGCTGAGTTTCCACAGACTCAGACGTCTGAGTGTTTTGCTCCAGTTTCTGCATGAAGTTCCTGATTTTCCCATTAATCCTCCCAGAATAACCAACCGGTCTGCGTCGGGTTTGATTCTCTTTAGTTTTCAGTCTGACAGCAGAAAGCGTTCGGCTCTAGAACTCGTCATCTGAGCTGAGCAGCAGCGTTTTCTCCGTGTTGCCGTGGGCGCCGAGCGCGGCGGCGGGGCGTGGCGCCCGCGGCGGCGGCGCCCCCCGCTCCAGCGTGGCCTGCTGCGTGTACTGCTGGTACGCCGGCGAGAAGTTGTGGATGGCGTCCTGGACCATGTCGCCGGGGCTCATCGTCTCCTTCAGGCTGCTGGAGATGCTCTTCATCGGGGCGCAGCAGCCTGAGGAAGAGGAGGAGGAAGAGTCAGCGACTCAAACTGATTCAGTTCAGAGAAAACAGAAAACATCAAAGAAACTAAAACAATAAAGAATATTCATGATTCAGAAAATCATCTGATTTATTTGAAGGATGATCAACAATAAACCTGCAGATTAATCTGAACTATCCACACCAAAACGATGCAAGAAACACAGGAAATGACATCACAGGGCAGGATCTGGACTTGGAGTATGGCACGCTGATTTATAATAAAACAGCCTCCTGAGTATTTAATCTTAAAAATGTATTTCATATGAGAGTCTCAGGCCCAGACTAACAGGATTTATTTTTTTAAATGATGAGAATAGTTAAAGAATAAAGTTGTAGTTTTATGAGAACTCCTGCAATCATTTCATCTGGTTAAAAACTGAGTCATTATTCTGTTAATATTTGGACTTTTCTCTCTTTAAATCTAGTGAGTGTTATTCTGTCATCAGATCCTGTTGATTTCAACTATAAATGTGCAGCGCCATCTACTGTTCAAACCATGTCACACCACATCAGTGTTTATGTTGCAGAAATAAATGTTTATGAATCCAAATTAACTGAATCATTCCTCACAGTGAGAAACTTTCAATTTGACACTGAAGGATTTTAAGATGTTTCTGATTTTTGGTGAAGCTAAAATGAATCAAACATTTGGGTTTTGATTTCATTTCAATCAAAAAGCTCCGTTAGATCCCTGCTGAACAACAACAACAACATAAAAACACAACGAGGCAGTAGAAATGATTCTGGAGTCAAACCTACCAAACTCTCCGTATGTAGAAAGAAATCCTTTATGTTGCAGCAGAGAGGAAAGAAACACGATGCTGAGTCAGCAAACAAGAACCGAATGAGGAGAGAAGTGAAGGTGTCAGGCTCTGGAGCAGCTAGCGCTTAGCATTCAGAAAGCTAGCACTCAGATTAGCGTTCTGAAAGCTAGCACTCAGATTAGCGTTCTGAAAGCTAGCGCCTATGTTAGGTCTCTGAAAACTAGCAACTAGCTTAGCGCTAGGACTTTTGAAGCTAGCGCCTAGCTTAACGCTCTAGCACCTAGCTTAATGCTCTAGCGCCTAGCTTAGCGCGCTGACCTGTGGAGTTGAGGCTTTTGTCCATGTAGACCTTGTAGGTGAAAGCGTGCCGAAGGGCCAGAGCTGCAAAAAACATCTCTATGCAGATGATGAAGTTCTGGTAACCGGCGGCGACCGTGCCCTCGCCCACGGAAACCTCCGGAGAGTTGATCTGAGGAATGGCCCCGCATTTCTCCAGGATGGCCAGCAACATGCCTGAACAAAAAAACAACAGGAAGTGAACTAAAACCAGAAACCGACATGAAGGGAAATCTGATTCTACAGATTCTGAATATTTTATTTTGGTTTGAGAAAATCTGCGGATTCAGGTCTGGACTTTGAGTAGGCCGTTGTACGCCATGAATCTGCTCTGATCTGAACCATCCTGTAATATCTCTGGCTGCTGGTCCTGATTTAACTCCATCCATCAACCCTAACCTGCCTCCCGCAGCATGATGCTGTCCCCACCGCAGTGTGTGTAGCGTTAGCGTTCTGCTACTACTTTATCACATCTATTCGCATTGCGACAGAGAAGCTGGTAGCTTGCGTTGCTAACGGATGTGATGAAGACTCCACAATGAAGAGTGATGAAGACTCCTACCCTGCCAGAAGGAGAGGAAGATGACGGACTTGACGGTGAGGAACTTGAGCATGGGCCTGTAGGGGCTCAGCAGCTCTCTGGTGGAGGAGTAGAAGAGGAAGAGCGCGTAGAGCGCCAGGCTGACGGAGACGTTGTAGACGTACAGGTAACCGCCGGCAACGCTGCGGCGAGAAGGCGGGAACGGGATTAGACACGGATCAGACGTCTGAGGCGTGTGGGTCTGCGGCCGGACTCACTCGAAGTCTCCGTCTCTGTATCTGCCGCAGGCCTGCAGCAGCACGGCGATGGCGGCCATCAGCGGCTTCACCACGCAGAACTGCAGCGTGGCCTGCTTACAGAACCGCAGGAACCCGATGGAGAACGGGCGGCCGCGCAGGCAGCAGGTACCGTAGCAACAGCTGGACCTGGGCCGAGAGGGAGACGATCAGAAAACATGACACTGGAATATAAACACAACCTTAATGCAGAAATGCAGCAAATATATTTTTAATGCATTTCTAATTCTGTATATATATAAAAAAAAACTGCAGAATGTGAATTTTTTATGTGATTAAGCCTTTAATTGTGGGAATAATCTATAGCTTCATTGATTATCGATTTGAGGAGAAGGTTTTTCTCTGGACTCACTCTATAGGTTTCCCCCGGATCTCCGCCATGATGGCGCTCTCTCCACCCAGATACTCGAAGCAAAGACTCAGGAAGTTATAAATCACAAACGCTGCAGAGACAGCAGAAGAAGAAGAAGAAGAAGAAGAAGATTGTTACTTTTCATGGATTTGTCAGGAAAAATTAAGATTTTCCAGTTTCATGGAGAGATGAACCTGAATGGAGGAGACAGAAACCAGGACATGTAAATCCTGAGAACCGACTGCTGCACAAAACTCATCAGCAAGATTAATATTAATAACAAGGAGATGAGATGAGTCGGGTCATGATAAACTGCTGGACGATAAATCGTCCCAGAAGTTACTGCGATAAACGATAATATTGTTGTTTTGAGGCCATTTTCCAGCAATAAAAAAAGGTAATAAATAATAATAATAATAATGCAAGGATACATTGTCAAATATGAATAAACTCTAAATGTGTTGAACATTTAACGATGGAACTGGAGACATTTTAAATTTACAAAATAAAACAACAAATAAAATGAGATGAAATCTGTGGAAACAAAACTTCAAACAAGGTTTAGTTAAAAACAAAATGAAGAATTTTCTTCCAAAATCTGGAGAAGAGAAAATATTAATTGATTATTGATTATTGTGACAGACTTACACAAATCTATTTGTGTTTAAATATAAATTGATGGAATTTGATACACTAAATATTTATTTACAGTCTTTTCCAGAATCTTTGGATCATTTGAATAGAAAAATTAGTTTCTGGATTAAAAATCGTTTATGAATCGGATCATTAGACACCAAAAGATTCTCATCTCTCCGCCCGTTTGTACCGACTCCACCCGAACACACCGGCCGACGCCTGAAAGACAGAACCCAGGTGAAAGGATGCAGCCTCCACCCGGCTGGCGGTTGCCATGGTGATGCAGCAGCCGAGGGATTCTGCAGAAGAATCCATTATCTGATGCAGCCGGAGGATGTCTGAGCACGGTTGCCATGCAACAGGTTGCCAGGAAAACAGATCTGAGCAGAAGAAGAGGAGGAGGAGGAGGAGGAGGAGGAGGAGGAGGAGGAGGAGGAGGAGGAGGAGGAGGAGGAGGAGGAGGAGGAGGAGGAGGAGGAGAAGGAGGAGGAGGAGGAGGAAGGAGCGCGGTGACGTGACGCAGGAGATCCACAGCGTTTCAGATGATGAATCGGAGCGACTTCGTTCCGACATCAACGAGTCGGAACCGAAAAATTTCAGTCCAAAGAGAAAAACAAAGACAAACGACGCTTTTCACCAACCGTCATCCTGACAATAAACGGCCAGAACCTCCAGCAGAACCTCCAGCAGAACCTCCACCAGTTAGAAACCACCAGGCAACATTAGTTGAATTTACGTCACCAAACAGAAAATCTCAACTTTCAACATCAGTCTGATAAAAAGTTTCTTGATGGTTTTTCATGTCAAACTTTCCAGTTTCTCCAAAATATGATTTATAATTTTCTGTTGATTTCAAATAGTTTTTAACGTCCGAGTAGAAAAAAATGATCAATAGTTTTAAAATATGTGGAAAGAACAGAGAGACTGATGGACGGATGTGTCGGATGCCTGGTTGGATGCCTGGTCGGATGCCTGGTTGGATGCCTGGTTGGATGTCTGGTCGGATGTCTGGTCGGATGCCTGGTCGGATGCCTGGTCGGATGTCTGGTCGGATGTCTGGTCGGATGCCTGGTCGGATGCCTGGTCGGATGCCTGGTCGGATGCCTGGTCGGATGTCTGGTTGGATGTCTGGTTGGATGCCTGGTTGGATGCCTGGTTGGATGCCTGGTTGGATGCCTGGTTGGATGTCTGGTTGGATGCCTGGTTGGATGTCTGGTTGGATGCCTGGTTGGATGTCTGGTTGAATGCCTGGTTGGATGCCTGGTTGGATGTCTGGTTGAATGCCTGGTTGGATGTCTGGTTGGATGTCTGGTCGGATGCCTGGTCGGATGCCTTGTGGGATGTCTGGTTGGATGCCTGGTTGGATGCCTGGTTGGATGTCTGGTTGGATGTCTGGTCGGATGCCTGGTTGGATGCCTGGTTGGATGCCTGGTTGGATGTCTGGTTGGATGTCTGGTTGGATGCCTGGTTGGATGCCTGGTTGGATGCCTGGTTGGATGTCTGGTTGGATGCCTGGTTGGATGTCTGGTTGGATGCCTGGTTGGATGTCTGGTTGAATGCCTGGTTGGATGCCTGGTTGGATGTCTGGTTGAATGCCTTGTGGGATGTCTGGTTGGATGTCTGGTTGGATGCCTGGTTGGATGCCTGGTTGGATGTCTGGTTGGATGTCTGGTTGGATGCCTGGTTGGATGTCTGGTTGGATGCCTGGTTGGATGCCTGGTTGGATGCCTGGTTGGATGCCTGGTTGGATGTCTGGTTGGATGTCTGGTTGGATGCCTGGTTGGATGTCTGGTTGGATGTCTGGTTGGATGCCTGGTTGGATGTCTGGTTGGATGTCTGGTTGGATGTCTGGTCGGATGCCTGGTCGGATGCCTGGTCGGATGTCTGGTCAGATGTCTGGTCGGATGTCTGGTTGGATGCCTGGTTGGATGCTTGGTTGGATGCTTGGTTGGATGCCTGGTTGGATGCCTGGTTGGATGTCTGGTTGGATGTCTGGTTGGATGTCTGGTTGGATGCCTGGTTGGATGCCTGGTTGGATGCCTGGTCGGATGCCTGGTTGGATGCCTGGTCGGATGTCTGGTCGGATGTCTGGTCGGATGCCTGGTCGGATGCCTGGTCGGATGTCTGGTCGGATGCCTGGTCGGATGTCTGGTCGGATGCCTGGTCGGATGCCTGGTCGGATGTCTGGTCGGATGCCTGGTTGGATGCCTGGTTGGATGCCTGGTTGGATGCCTGGTTGGATGTCTGGTTGGATGTCTGGTTGGATGTCTGGTTGGATGCCTGGTTGGATGTCTGGTTGGATGTCTGGTTGGATGTCTGGTCGGATGCCTGGTCGGATGTCTGGTCGGATGTCTGGTCGGATGTCTGGTTGGATGCCTGGTTGGATGCTTGGTTGGATGCTTGGTTGGATGCCTGGTTGGATGCCTGGTTGGATGCCTGGTTGGATGTCTGGTTGGATGTCTGGTTGGATGCCTGGTTGGATGTCTGGTTGGATGCCTGGTTGGATGTCTGGTTGGATGTCTGGTTGGATGTCTGGTTGGATGCCTGGTTGGATGTCTGGTTGGATGTCTGGTTGGATGCCTGGTTGGATGCCTGGTTGGATGTCTGGTTGGATGTCTGGTTGGATGTCTGGTTGGATGCCTGGTTGGATGTCTGGTTGGATGCCTGGTTGGATGTCTGGTTGGATGTCTGGTTGGATGTCTGGTTGGATGCCTGGTTGGATGCCTGGTTGGATGCTGGCTGACCTTCGTAGCAGTCCCTGACGCTGTCACAGTAAACGTAGAACTGGTCGTTGGTGAGGAAGAGGAGGCTGAGCCAGGAGTCCAGGGCGTAGATGGGAACGATGAAGAGGATCCTGACGATGTGGCGCTGCTCCTGCGGCGCGCTGTAGAACCGCAGGTGCATGTATATCTGGACACAGAACCAGAACCAGAGTCAGAACCAGAACTAACTGCGGCTAACTGTCCTGCTGGTCTGGTCGTTACCTGGTGACAGGTGAGGATGAGCGCGGTCCAGACGAAGAAGCCGGACACCGCCTGCGCCGCCGGCGACATCAGGAAGGTGGGCCGGTCCGATCCCAGCAGCGGCGCGTCGGGGAGCCATGAGATGTTGGGCCCCACGGGGGCTGCGGTGAGCGGGTCCGGCTGCGGGACGTCCCGGCGCCTGAACATCTGGACAGGAAGCAGTTCACCAGCTGGAGGAAGACGTGACGAAGAGCCGGTCGATCATCATCATCATCAATCATCAACCTGCAGCTCAGACCTGACGGCCTGCCGTCGGGTCAGAACCGGACCGGTCCGGTTTCACTGAACAATGAGTCAGTGTGTGCTCTGGTTACTCTCTGGTTTCAACCCAGCAGCCATTAGATCAGTCAGAACCGGCCCGAACATTCAAACCGGGCCGGGACATTCATTAAACTGGTTCTGACACGTTTAAAACTTGAACGGTTTTCTTTAACACCAGCGCTGCGTTTCTGGAGCGGTTCTGTCGGTAAACCTCCGGATTGAAACGGAAAATAAAACGTTCAACTCCAACAGCTGAACTTTTCTTTCATTACGGCTAAAATCTGAACCTGCAGTCATTTAATGGTTCCATTTAAATATCAGGTTGCTAAGAGCCAACTCTCTAAAACAGACTGGACCTTTAGGTTTATTCGTCCATCTGAAGGAAAGTTGTTGGAAATCATCAAAAGGTTCCTACAAAATCAAAATACCTTTTCCAGACTTAAAGTCAGAGATTTTTCAGTAACTTTTAAATAAAATGTTGAAATTTCAGTAAATAAATGATCCCTGCAGATTGTTTAAAGCACATTTTCTTATCAGTTTTAAAGCAAACGTCTCCATCCTTATCTGATTTTTATTAAGTTAAACACAAATGTTTGTTAAAGCATTCATGTACAGAAAACGGTTGAAACTGTTATTTCTGATGCATTTAATCAAGTCACTATTTGACCTGTTGAGAAAAATCGTCTGGTTCTGACGCCTGGCTGGTAAATCGGTGCGTCTTGAGATCGTTTATTTCATTAAACCGATGGACCAACCAGAAGCAGCAGGGAACACAATGGGATGCAAACGATGCTGCATGGAGGCAAAGAGACAGCTGGCTGCTTCATTAGGAAGGTGACAAAGGTCAGCCAGAGTCACACACACACACACACACACACACACACACACACACACACACACACACACAGAGGAATAATAAGTGTGGAATAAAGCAACAGATGGAAAGGAGTCAGGATGTGATTCACATCATTATGACAGCCAGACTGGATTATCTTAATGGCAATAACAATAAAATTATTTTTCTGCTTTATTTTTTTAAATTATGCCAATAAATTGATAATGTGGTTAAATATCTTTAATTGTATTTCAAAAATATTGAAACGAATAATTTAATCGTATTATAAAATTGAATTATTTTCATGATTAGCATTAAATGAAAAATAATGTGATTACATTACATAAGTGTGACGAAAAATAACTAATTAAATAAAGACAGAGCATACTTCTGTTACAGTATGAGAAGAGATGATGGCTTTATCCGGTCCGGACTCACCTGGTGAACTGAGCCCTGCTTCAGAACCTCTCCGCGCTGCTCCAGAAGAACTGTTCGGGTCCAGTAACCCAGAAATGGCCGGAAGTGTTCCTCAGAGGCGCCCCGGTTCTCCCAGGACATCCATGTTGGCTCCCCGGAGGACCGACCGACCGCCCGGCCGTCAACTCTCACCGTCTCCCACCTAAACAACTAAACTCCCCGCTAAAAGTTCAGCTCGCACGCTGCGCAGCTCCGGTTCTCTTCTTTAACTGGTTCCGTTGGTCCATTTCTGACGTTTCGGTAGGTGTTTGAGTTTATAAGCAGTCAGTTCGGTTCGGGTCGTCCTCCGCTCTCTTGGTAACGGTTCCGTTGTAGAATCTCAGTCGGATTAATAACGCCACATCACAGTAGCTCCGCCCAGTACACCAGGGCGAACTGTCTTAACCAATCAGATCACAAGCACCCCCAGTATAGGGCGGGGCTTATGTTCTGAGCGCAGTGAGTTTGCGCAGTTTTATTCTGGGACTCGCAGATGATGACAGTGACGTAAAACTGCTCCCACTCGCCAGTATCCCCCGGTTTCCTGTCCAAACTGGGCCTGGCGTGGGAAATGACGCTCCTCAGCCACTTTCTAATGACTTATATTTACTCATTAGCTACTTGAGTAACTTTGGGTTAAAACAGTGCTTTTTTTTTACTTCTATCTGAGTACTATTACGAAGGTCTCTTAGGATTAGTTTTACTTCACCATGCTTTTGACTTTTAAATATGTTGAAGAAACAGTGCATGGGTAGTTTCTGTTCTGTTCATTTGACATCTGAATGGCCCGACAGATCAGCAAATAGACAATAATAGACCAATGAAGCTTGTTTATAAATATAAAACTAAGTCTCTTACTTGTTTTAGTCAAGTAAAAGTACCTTTTAGTACTGCAGATACTACTAAAAATAAAATATATGTACTACTACTACTAGTTATATCATGTTACTTAAAATTTGTCATCAGCTGGTGGGAACTAAATTTGTTATTGCAATATTTTGTAAAATATAAATCTGAAACCAGATATCTACGTACACATCACAGTCTGAAATCAAAACAAACAGAAAAAATCTAATAAAATTCTGAATGATAAAGGAGATTTTTTTTTTTTACCTTCCTTGAAATCAAACTTTACAAAAATGAAGATGAGGAGGTCATGGGTTTGTAACCATCATTTAACCAGGAATAAGGAAGATTGATTTACAAGTGTATAGCAGCAAAATAAGATAAAAACAAAACAAATTCAACCTTTAAAACATTTTAAAAATGAGCTTTAAATGTCAAGTAGAAAAACCAGTGTGGATGTATTTTTAGGAATCATTTTGTTGAAGGGCTCACCTCCATCCACTGTAGTTGTTGCTGCAACTTATTTACATCTCTAACTGCTTGAGCTCAGTCAGACTGGATGGAGGATTTAGGTCTGGACTTTTACTAGGCCATTCTTACCCGTGAAACAAGACCAGGAGTCTGGGTAAGCTGCGTATACTTTTATTGAATCTGAAAATAAACACCAATATAGTCATAAAACCGAAGCAGGAAACAGGAAAACAGTTGTCAGTTGTTCCTTTCTGTCTCAGACTCTAAAGGTTGATCAAAGAAAAATAAGCTTTCTGTCACATTCTGCCGAGTCGTATCTACACTCCTACTGCTGTACACGTCCACTTGCTCACATTCGATTAACTTCATACGATAATCGTCTTCCTGATCCGGACATTTCCTCTGAGTCCTTAAAGCAAAGCTGAAGGCGAAACAGAAGCATGACACAAGAACACGAACAAAGATGGAGACTTTCCAAAAGCAGAAACTTTTTCACTGCAGATTTTCTCACATTCACTCTTTTCCTCTGATCCTACTGAGACCAAAACTTTTGATTTACCTTCCAAGGCTGCAGGTTGAAACCAGATATTAATCCTCTGTGTAAAATGGTTCTGACTTTTCCTGTTTTAGGTCAGTAAGGATTACATCAATCATTCCGGTTTGATAGATATCAGCATTTTAAACAACTTATAAAGAATTTCTTTGAATTTAAACATTCATAAACCAAGTTTATGAGATTTGACCAGTGAAACTGAAGCTTTTTCATTAGTATAAAGGAATTATTTGCTGTGTTGCAAGTTAGTTTTGTCTTGTTTCAGGTGTAATAAGATGCTTGCAGTAAAAACTAGAAAAAAATACTTGGTAGATTTTGTGTTTTTGCAGTGTGGCGTAAAACAGCACCAAAAACTAAACCTGTTTGAAAATATCTCAGTTTCCTGATGAAGGCCGCTCAGAGATGAGGAAGCCATCGCTAAAAAAGAAACATAAAAAGACAATTTACAGTTTGTCAACAGACACAGAGACAAACATCACAGGAACTTTAACACGTTCATTTCAATCAATCGCAGTAAAAGTTTTAATGAATCTTTTTTTTAGGAACCTTTGTTTTCATGCGTTTCTGGTACGCCCGTAAATGTGACGCACAGAGAAGAGTGAAGGAGGATGAAGCTTCTTCTCTGGCTAATTTCTGCTTTAATCTGATTAGACGCTGGAAAAGACTACTGTTGTTGAAAGGAGGCGGCCTAACGGCAAAGCTATGCTAGCCTGAGATAGCATCTTAATGCTAAACAGTGCTAGTGCTAATGTTAGCATCCACAATCCATATTTCTAAAGAAGCTCCATGAATGATCGGGGTTTTGAATTGAGATTTTATTGTTAGTTCTTGATTAAATTGACTAATTAATTAAAGACCTTGAAATCAACTGGATTAAACATTTTAATGGGGGTCAGAGTCGAGTCTGATGGAGGAAAAACTGAAAGGTTTGGACTGACTCCAGCAAACCATCCTGAGAAGTTCTGATCCGAGTTAAGAGGAAATAAAGAAATATTGTCTTCCTGATAAATCTGACATTTAACTAATAGAAATACGGTTAGCCCCAACTGGGGTAAAACAGGAAAATGACCCTCAGAGTGTGAGAATAAAGGTTGTGTCGTTCTATACAGAGTATGTAAATATCTGGCTTCAACTTCAGATCAGAATAAATAACAGAAGCTGCAGATTTAGCTCTCAAACAAAAGCAAATTGATCTTTTTTGATCGACTACACGTATAAATCACAGTTGTGTAATTTTAGTCCTTTTTGTGCACTGTTTTCATTCTGTTTTTTTGTGCAAATTGAGCCTCAGTGTTGATGTGAAGGTGAAAAGGAGCAAAGTTTAGCGCCTAGCTCCCGATACCAGCGCTGAAACGAAGCCCAAACTGGTTCAGCTGGAGGTTCTCCTCCTTCCACTGGTTTCCCATCAGGCTTTGGCTCACGCTCCCACCGGCAGACACACGGACAGACGCTCTGGGTCCTCGCTCGCCCGCCGCCTCCCTCACCATTCATGCCTTCATTCGTTCGATTTGGATTTGAAAGTCAGGGGGTTCGATGCCCTTCGGTTGCTACATGATGGGAGACAAAACGAAGAAACGTCACAAAACGTTCTCAGTGGCAGCTGAGAGAACTCAGCGGCCAAAAGGCATTTATTTATCCTTCAGTTAAAAATGCTAAATAGTTGTTGTTTGTTTTTTACATTATTTTCTTTACATGCTCAGCAGAAAATTTACAAGCAATGTTTTAATTAAAAACTTTTGAAAAAGGGTCTAAAAGTTGTACAGTCTCCTAACTTGGCCAAAAACTGCAAATACAAAAATCTTATTTTTGTTTAGTTTCTAATACAAATATTTTAGTTCAGTTGAAATAAAACAATACAAATAACTTTTCATCAAGATATAGGAACTTGTTTTAAGTCAGTAATTCTTTACCATTGATGAAGTAGCTCTAGCTTTATTGGGAGATTATTTCACTCATAATATGGGAAATATGTTTTGTTCTAAGTGAAATAATCTGCCAGTGGAACTAGAACTGGGTTGCTAGGTAACAGGCTGGGCTTGGCATGGGTTGCTAGGTAACGGGCTGGGCTTAGCAGGGGTTGCTAGGTAACAGCAACTAGAACTTTTTCATCAATATTAAGGAATAATTTATCTAAAACAAGCTTCAACATCTCCATGAAAAGTTTCTTGTTTTGTTTTATTTCCAGTCTTTTGCATTAAACCAAAATTACTTGATAGATTTTGTGTTTTTGCACTGCAGATATATTTTTAAATTAATTCCCGGCTAGACTTGTCAGAATTAGCAATAAATCAATTAATCACATGATGAGTTAAAACAAAACCAATAATTTCCATTTGTGTTATTGTTTTTCTCATAAAGCCTGGGTGGTAAAGTCTTCAGGTTGCTGATTTGGTCTCAACTAAACCTTTTTTTGAAGGATAAATTTGTTTTAGAGACTTTATCATTTTTAAATGTGTTCAGCAGTTTAGTTTTAGTTTCAACAATTTTTATGTGCTTAGTAATTCGGAGTTAGCGTCTGCTAATTTTTAGGAGTTTACAATTAGCTTCCATCATTTTTCTGTTTAACAGATTAGCGTTAGCTCCAGCTAATTTTGTTTTGCATCTGTTTTCTTCATTGTAGGTTTTTACTTCTATTTTCTGCGCTTGCAGCATTTTTTTATCTGCAGTATTTTTCTTTTTTCATTCATGTTTTGAAGTTTACATCATTCCTGTGTTTGCGGCGCGTTTCGCTGCCTGTGCCTGTCGGCTGCCTTAAAAGTCCCAATAAAAACCAATAAAGTTTGAGTTTTAATACGTCAGCAAGTGAAAGAGTTAAAGGGTGTGAATACTTCTAGCAGAACGGCTAAAGCCTCATCCTGTCAGTCAGTGAAAGGAAAGCTGAGTCTGACTGAAGGCTAACCTACAAGCAGCTGCTGCCATGTTTCCACCATGAACAGATGATCGATGCTGTGAAGGTGTTTCTGTGTTTCTGACCTGCAGCCGCCAGCAGAAAGTCACTTTGCCAGATGTTCAAACGGCACACTGACCTACATGGAGGAGAAGAGAGGAGCTTAAAGCAGCTCAGATGCTAAAAACCTGCAGGCCCTCAGATCATCTGAGAACACGAACATAAAGGTTCTTCATCCATTCTCTGGTCAAACAAGAAATGAATATTATTTTTTCATAAAATGCTGTTCAAAGACGACCCAACATCTGTAGATATACAGGAAACAGATTCTTGGTGATAAAAGTTCCTGATTAAATTTTCTTCTTGTTGAATATTTTCTTCACTCGTTCCTTTCTTCATCTGTTTCTTTCCTCTTATCATCAGTTAATATTAAACCCTTTTCTGAATTAGAGGAAAACAGAGTCAATATAAATCTTCAAATAATTTTTTAAGGCTGCATTCAGCCTTCAGCTCTGCCTGGTCCACTTTAATCCAACTTCAGTCCATCTGCCTAGTCAAAGTCCGGTCCGGTTGGTGAGGTGTGAACTCTAACTAAACTATGACCTCTGACCTCTGGTCCTCCAAACCTCGGTCTGGGTTCAGTTGAACTGAACTCTGGTTTGGTTTGAATGTGAACGCCAAGCGGACCAGAGACCGCTCCAGAAGCAGGAAGTGGACTACAGAGCAGGGCATTCTGGGTAAATACAACCAAAGCTAACGTGCTAGCCTAGCGCTAGCAGCAGAAATGGCTCCTGGTCTTTAGCCTAAAGAGAAATCCTCCAACACTAAAATCTGACGCCTCCATCTTGTTTCTGGTGAAGAAGGAAGTTGCTCTCAGTGTCTTCAGAGGTTTTTGTGTCGTTTCCTTCAGTGGTTCTTGGTGCAGCGCCCCCACAGGCCAGGAGGGGAACAGGTTGGTTTGACTCAGAGCCACAACAGCTGGAGGTGGAGCAGATGTTCTGGTTCCAGAACCGAGTCTACCAGACCATCACCCTAACAGTCCAAACACCAATGGACCCAACAGGCTAGCTGAGGCCGGTCCTTGGCTAAAGATGGGGTCTCCATCCCAGGCGTCCTACCTGTGAGGCAGTGATGCGTGACTGGTCGAGGCGTGCAGTAAGGTCAGAGGACGAGACGTTGGCGGGGGCACCGCGGTGGAGCCTCATGGCCACCTTCCTTTCTCTCTCGGCTCTCTCGGCCCGGCCCGCCTGAGGCGACCGGTTGCCTGCGCGCAGCAGACAGCGGTCAGAAACTGAACCTCGTCTGACGGTGTTCTACCCAAAATCCTCCTGACCTGATGGCTGGGCTCCACGCGACGCCTGGTTGGAAGGAGCTGTCTCTGGCTCGTTCCGGACTCGGTTGGCGGCACAAGGGTTCGGGCCTGGAGGCAGGGCTCGGCCTCCGGCTCCTCTCTGACCCGCGCCGGCTCGGTCCTCCCCTTCCTTCCCCTCTCTCCTCTCTCGCTCCCCGTCCTCTGCTGTCCTGCTGGAACCCTGACACGGACGAAGAAGAGGATTCAACACGGCACACAGTATCACCGCAAATACCTCATAGTCAAACATGGTGGACAGAACCCAGAGGGAAAGGTTCAGTTTGGATGTAACTTTGTGGACCTGAGATGCATCTCTGGATGATGCGTTTTGGAAAGAGTTGGAACATGTGGAGCTGTCACTGAAGGCTGAAAACGGTGGCATAACGTACAAAGAAAGGTGTCCAATCTGGAGAAAACGGATCCATTTGAACGAGCCAAAGTTCTCTGGAAGATGTTTCCTTAACATATAGAGAGAAAAACAAGAAACTCACAAACTTCAGCATGTTCCAGTCGAAGACGTAGTCGTAGGAGAAGCCCTGCCTGTGGAAAAGGTTCCTGAAGAGCTGCCTCAGGTACGAGTAGTCGGGCTTGTCGTCGAACCGCAGAGAGCGACAAAGGTTCAGGTAGGTAGAGAACTCGGCTGGCGGAGACAGGAAGGAATGATGAGGATCTCAAGGACAAACCGTTTCAAAATGACGCATTTCTCCTCTGACATCCCACTCACAGGGGTATCCTTTGCAGAGCAACTCAATAGGGGTGGACATTTTCTTTTCACTGATGCGTTCGTACTTCTGCCTCTTGGTGGCAGCCTTGAGTCCTTGCCAGGGCAGCGAACCCAGGTTGAAGTACATGAGGACGTAACCCAGAGACTCCAGGTCGTCTCGTCTCGACTGCTCTGTGGAGGAAAGCTCACCGGCGTGAAGCGGCGGCGGCGGCGCGGTGAGACCGGAGAGCTGCGGGGAAACTTACCGATGCCCAGGTGGGTGTTGATGGAGGCGTATCGCGCCGTCCCAGTCAGGTTCTTGTTCTCGCGGTAGGGGATGTGCTGGTGCGTTCGAGCGTCTCGGTACTTCTTGGCCAGGCCGAAGTCGATGATGTAGACCAGGTTGCCCTTCTTCCCGAGGCCCATCAGGAAGTTGTCGGGTTTCACGTCTCGGTGGATGAAGTTCTTGGAGTGGATGTATTCGATCCGGCTGATCTGGGAGGAAAGGTCGACCCGGCGTTGGAACGAGTCAGAACCCAAACGTTTCCGTCTCTGTTGTGCTCGGCCTGAGTGTGAGTCTTAGTGCCAAACTTCAGACCGTTGTGCCACTTCGATTCAGCAAACGGAAAAATGGCGATTCCACCGAATGTTTCACTAAACTGAGTCATTTTAATTTGGTAAAATGTAAAACCTTTAAGACTCTTCAAACATAGACTACATTTAAAACCTAGTTTGTGATTTGTTAAACCTTTATTTGATTTGTGAAAATTAAATAACATTAGTGTATTCAGCCTGAAGCCAACTTCATCTTCTGTATTATACAGTTTATATTTTATGTCACGTCGCATTTCAGTAAAGTGATTAAAAATATTTCAGTGTTTGTCACTTACAGACATCCAGGCCAACCATTTTCTGTTTTAAAAAAAGTAAGAGTTGTGAGTAACCAGCCTATCCAAAGCTAACGATAGCCTATCGAATGCTAACACTAGCCTATCCAAAGCTAACGATAGCCTATCGAATGCTAACACTAGCCTATCCAAAGCTAACGGTAGCCTATCGAATGCTAACATTAGCCTATCAAAAGCTGACGGTAGCCTATCGAATGCTACCACTAGCCTATCCAAAGCTAACAATAGCCTATCAAATGTCAACACTAGCCTATCCTAAGCTAACGGTAGCCTATCGAATGCTAACATTAGCCTATCCAAAGCTGACGGTAGCCTATCGAATGCTACCACTAGCCTATCCAAAGCTAACGGTAGCCTATCGAATGCTAACACTAGCCTATCCAAAGCTAACGGTAGCCTTTCCCATGCAAAGAGTAGGCTTTCCAATGCTAACTGTAGCCTCTCAAATGCCAAACTATACAACGATAACGTTAGCCAGTCCCAGAAACATAAAACCCGGACGTGGCCAGCCGATCTGTCTGTCGTTCTCTCTCACCATCTGATCGGCCAGCAACAGGACGGTCTTCAGGCTGAATTTGCGGGAGCAGAAGTTAAACAAATCCTCCAAGCTGGGCCCCAGCAGCTCCATCACCATGACGTTGTAGTCTCCCTCGGCGCCGCACCACTTGATGGAGGGAATTCCCACTGGAGGGAAAACATCGGAGCGTTGGGAAACTGGATCCGTTTAAACTCATGTCATCTGGAAGCCTCACCTCCTCCCTGCATCATTTTGTAGAACTTGCTCTCAATGTGGAGCTGCGGATGTTTGGTCTTCACACATTCCAGCTTTATGGCGACTTCCTCTCCTGTAGCGATGTTTGAACCTGATGGACAGACAGACAGACAGACAGACAGACAGACAGAGACAGGGCTTCATCAATTCAGATTTAAGACTTTTTAAAACCTTTAGGTAAAAGAGAAACAGTCTTCCGCCCGTAGTGCCAAACCTTTTAGCACAGAATGAATGAAGCATCGTAAGGATGAACAAAAAGGTGATGATGAACATCGTCCAACCGACTGGCCATAAATTTACACTTAAATCACAACAGACACAAAAAGCTAGCTTAATTTAATTTATCTGATTTAATTAGCACAGTGCACATTAATCAACATTACAATTCATGGCAGTGTAAATATGCAGGAATTAGCACAACAGCTAAACTTTGACCATTGCTAGCTGTCATTTTAGCTACATTAGTTTTTCTCCTCCCTCTTTTTCCACTGCAGGAACCAGAACCCAATTTTCCTGTTAGCTGCTAATATACCTATGCTAGCTAGCAAGGATATATTATTATTATAATATATTAGCAGTAGCCTCAACCCCCTCAAGTCACAGAACGCACCTTACAGTAGGGCCTAGTCAAAGTTCAGATCTAACTCTAACTTAAAACCTGATACAGCTGAATACAAAATGCACACCACACTTTTCAGATTGAAAAAAAGGAGGTCTGAGTATAGTACTGTAAAAAAATGAAACAAAAACCTGAGAAGTGTGTGAGTAAACCAAGGAAGCTGTGATTCTCACCCAGGTAGATGTCTCCAAAGGACCCGCTCCCTATCTTCCTCCCGAGGCGATATTTGTTCCCAACGCGTAACTCCATCGCTCCGGAGCGCTTCACCTCTCTGGGACACAACACAACCCGTCAGTCAGTCAGTCACCGCTGATCAATACAGCAAACACAAAGTGGTGCAAAGCTGCAGGAAAAAGAAACTCTGCTGTGTCATGAGCGCACAGAAAACTGGAGGAGACGAGGAAGAGGAGGAAGTAAAAGCAGTGATGAAGATGAGGCTGGGTCAGGGAACCAGGAGGAACGAAGAGAACCGAACCAGGAGGAACGAAGAGAACCGACACGACTGAACCGCAGAGGCACCGAGAGCCGCAGCGGCAGCAGGAAACTCAGGAAACAGTCAGTTCCTGACGGGAGCCGCAGAAAAACGATCAGCAGCATTTTGGTTTATTTGTCAGAAGAGAGAAAAAGAAACAGGATTCATTTCATTCATTTGTCCATAAATGTTAAAGTTCAACAGTAAACATTTAATTTGCTAACTAAAAATCTAACAAGATAGCTAAATATTTAGGCTGTTAATATTTACCACAGCCAAATACTTAGCTGACTTTAGTCTTGAACTAAATATTTAACTTCCTAACTAAATATTTAGGTCTGAGCTAAATAGTTAGCAAATAATTCATAGTTTGTAAATATTTAGCATCATATGGTGAAGATATTGAAGGATTAAATCCTTTCTCCCTCTAATAACAGACTAAATGACCTAAATTATCGCCGTTTTCTCCGCCGTGTTGATGCTGGATGAGTGAGATCGGAGCAGGACGGGCTGAGTTGTGTAACTGATCCGTCCTGCCGCTGCAGGGAGGGAAGCCGGACCTCCCGCTCCACCAGAAACCCACAGCCCGCATCCAAACGCATGAAAATGAGCCGCCTCTAACGCATCCGAGCAGATATTCCGCCAGGAGCCACAACAAGGCGGGACGCTTCACGCATCTGCCCCAGATAGCGACGGCCGCGGCCGCAGCATCGGATCCCAACCGCGCCCTGCAGCCCAACACGACCCAGAACCTCCAGAACCTGCTCACCGGCTCTGTGGTCGCTCCGTCTCAGTCAGGACCATGGACAGCGGCGCGCCGACGGAGTCCGGGACGGATCATACCCTCAGAGATGCGTGACCTGAACGCGCAGCCCGCACGCCGCGCTGCCTCTCCGTCCCTCCCGCTGCGGCGCTTCGACTTCACTGCATTTTACAGGAAAGTCAGAGAAATAAAATATAAATCAAAGCCTAAAAGTCGCTGATTCTCCGCTGCGTGGCTGCGCCTCACACCCAGTCCGCTCTCAGTTTACACCGCTCACAATATCAATGATGTCATCCGCAGACAGCCAGAGATGCCCGGATGTTCTTAAAGCAGCAGCACATCCAGAGCTTACGCAATCAGAAACATTCACCAACTGCAACGACTCCAGGAAAGGTTCACCTAAACACAACATTTAGCTTAACTAAATATACTTACTTAACTTGCTAACTAAATACTTAGTTTTGTTATCTTTGCTGCAAACTTACTATGCCGTTTCTGGCTAAATATTTAGGAAGGAAGTTAGATACTTCGCTTCCTGATTAAATATTTAACAAAGTATTTAGTTAATGTATCTAACTAGGAAGCTAAATAAACCACAGTACTCCACTGTATAATGTCTTCAACCCTCTATACCTTTTTGTTGTGAACATTTAGTTTAAAAAACACACTGACTTAGCTTCTCACTGCATATTTTTATCTAAATATTTAACTTCCTAAGTGCCTAACTTGCAAGGTAAGCGTTTAGCTGAGCTAGTAAAGTGTTAACTTGCTAACTTAGCTAGCAAGTTAGATACTTAGCCTGCTAGCTAAATATCTGTCTTAAAGTAGCCTTGAATTAAACTTCTGCTGTTAAAAAATCATCTGAAGATCTGAGAGAAACCAGGAGAGAATCTCATAAAAAAGTACAAAACTGTTTTAGGTGTTGAGACGCTTTACCAGGTCGAGAAAGAGTCACGCTTAGACAAAGGGCCCATTGTAGAGTTACGTTTTTGATTCTGTTAGACTCTAAGGTCCATTTCTCAGAAAACGGAACCATACTCATCAGGCCACAGAGACATGGTGTGATTTCAAGGAGCGTCTTCAGTCCATATCATCAGCTGCCCTCCTCCTCCTCCTCAGACCTGCAGACTTTTAGAAAGATGTAATGGTAAAAGTGTCTCCTTTCAGCGCTGAAAGTGAATAAAATAAGTCTGAATGCTTTTGTTGGCTGATTTTATGCTCCATGTGTCAATACAAATTATGATTCATCGATTAGGATTTCCATTCTCAACAGTGAAATAATTTAAAAGCACTGTTTTCTGCACGTTTCAATAAATTTAATTGAGTTTAAGTTCAGTTGTGTTAAAGTCCCGACTCTTGTTAAAATAAATTTATAATATGTAAAGCTGCATAAATCCAATCCAGGCCATTTTAGAAGCATTTTCATTTTAACTTTTTAATCTCATGATAAAAGTCAAACCTTTTCCAACAATTAAACACACAAACAGCCAGACTTCAACTCAACCTTTATTATCTTGTTCTTTTCTGCTTTAAATTAACTTCCTCTCCTTTTTGTAACATATGAAATAAATGAAAACATCCTGAACAGGAGTGATAATAAAGACTGACTTAATTTAAACGGATACATAAACAAAAAAAAGAGGAAAACAGAAAAACACAGTAAAACATAAACGGGTAATGTCTTTAACGTGTCTGTAAAACACTGTTCCAGCTCAGCTTGGTATGGTAGGACATGGCATCTTCACACAAATGCCGTCAGTTTCCTGCTTTGTCTTCAAAACAAAACATTTCTCTTATTGCATTTGACAGGAAAACAAAAAACGCTGCTAAAAAATAAACAACCGACATCGGAGACGTATAGAGCCAGATCAGTTTTTGAACTTTTCAGGCAGACGGTCGAAAAAATCCGTTTACATCCAATCGCTTCCCTGACTGGTAGCACACGCGCACACACACACACACGCACACACGCACACACACACACACACACACACAGGCGGGCACGCTGAAGCGGTTCTTATGAATCTCTCCTGGACATAAAAGAAAAACATTCATCATCATGTTGAGCCGCTGGACGCTCTTCATGCACTCAGGCAGGCAGGAGGGCAGCTTTACAGCGAGTCATGGTTGCATCAAAACAAAAAAACGACACAAAGATTCACCGATTTCTTTAAAACATAAAAAATATGATAAACAACCAACGTACACCGACAGAGATACGTTACTGTCAAATATATGAGCAGAGAGGGTGATGACGGGGTTCAGCCAAGGCCACAGCTGTCGCAACGTCTTACCTGTTGGAGTAAAAAACTAAACGAGGAAGAGGAGGAAGAGGAGGAGTCGATGAACCCAGAGGCTAATAGTGCAAGTTTGGCTAACGATGCGTGTGTTTTACCCTGGGTCCCTCTCTGATGGCGGCGCTCCGTACCAGCAGACTAACCTCCGCTGACGCGTGTCGCCGTGTGATTCAGTAGTGTGGCGCCGTTCCTAAGCTCCGCCTCCCTCTCCCCTCCGGAAACGGAAAATGAACGCGCCCCGGAGCGCCGGGCCGAACACGGGCTCAGTCTGCGAGTCTGAGATCTGACCGTTTAATACAGATACAAAAACAAAGTGACGCACTAAAAACAGCGAGTTTACTGGTTGCCATGGCGACCCGGAGGGGCGGAGCCTGAGCGGTCTGGATGCTGATGGTGAGGTTCTGAGTTCAAGTGTTGCTGTCGTCTTCATGTCGGAGGTCGGCGGGTCAGATGGAGTCGGTGCCGCCGCCCAGCAGGTCGCCCGGCAACAGGGAGGCGGGGCTTCCCATCTGGTGGCGGTCCTCCAGCGCCGGAGACGCCCAGAGGCCGCCGCCGGGGTACCCCCCCATCCCGCCCCACAGCGCCGGCCGGGACGTCTCCGCCGCACCGCCGCCGTTGCTGCTCCACTGCGCGAAGATGCCGAGGCCGGTCGCCTGGGCGGCGCCGGCCGGGTCCGACGGGCCGCCGTCCAGACTCTGCCACCCTGAGCTGGAAGACACGGCGGCGCTGGAAGGGGCGGAGCCTTCCACTCCCCCGGCCGCGGTGGCGGCTCCAGGCCGGTCGCCGGCGTTGCTGCCGGTCCCGGCGGCGGCTCCTTCGCTCCCTGCTCCTCCGGCCTGGGAATGTGCAATATAACGAGCGACCTCTTCCTCGCTGACGAACTCCGCCAAGATGGTGGTGTTACCCAGAACGCACCTGGGGCAAAACAAGATGGAGGCCGTCACCGTTATCACTGAGAAAAGCTTTCAAAGGTAAAAGCTAGCATAAAACTAGCATGCTCTCTTCTCAACTGGTGCCCAATGATTTTGCAGCAAAGATTTGTCTATCAGTTTAATATTAATAGATGTTTCCAAAGGTCAAAGGCCAACTACTCCCATCATGAAGAAAGAAAAAATATATATTTTTATTAATGTGAAAAGCTTCAACTGAGGAAACCAGCATGCTAACTCAACTGGTGTCAATCTTTTAGCTACCAAGCTTCACTGTCAGTTAATCTGCACTCGGCTACGGTTTGGCGTTTCCCGTTTGCCTTACATGTGGAGCGCGCTCTGGGCCTTGGCCGCCTCCTGTTTGGAGCCGTAGCGGATCAGAGCAGTGCCCTGGGTCAGGCCGAGGTGAAAGGTCAGCAGAGGGCCGTGCTGCATGCAGATGGTTCTCAGGGTGGAGCCGTCGATCTGCGGACACACAGCAGGCCAGACGGCGCTAAGCTGGCAGCCGGAGCTCACTTCCTGTTTACAGTAAGGTCGGCGGCGTGCGTACCTGCGGCGTGAGGTTACTGAGCACCAGCCAGCAGCTTTCCCGGCCGTTCCCGTCGCTCCAGGTCGAACCTGCAGACAAACTTCACCTTATTCTGGAGCAGATGGTCACATTCATCATGTTAAAGTCAGTCAGTGTTTTTACTTCACCCGTTTCAAATTCTTTTATTGCATTTTAGGCAATTAAATGTTTGTTTTCTTATTGGAAATAAAATTATTTGCATCTTTTAAAGTATTTCTAATATTTCATGAAAAAGTTTGAGGTTAAAGAAAAATCTGCTGAATTATTTTTTATCTGGTGTATTATAGCTCCGTTAGCGTGGTTAGCTCCGTTAGCGTGGTTAGCTGTACCGGTGTTGGTGGCGCCGCTGCCCCAGCCCCTCCCAGCGAGCCGCGGCGCTCCTCCAGACCAGGGCGAGGACGACGGCGGCTTCTGGCCGGCCAGGCCGGGCGGAGGCCGGGCCAGCTGGGCCTGGATGCTGCTGCTGCTGCGGCTGGCTTTCCAGGACTTGTGTCCAATGGGTTCTGGAGGCCAGCTGGTCTTATAGTCTGTGTACTTTGCTGCAGAAAGCAACACATACAAACACAAACAAACTTCACCAACTTTTTTAACCGTCATGGCCTTATTCTGCTGTGATGTGAGTAAAAACTGGAATTGAAATACAAAGGAAGGCAGTTCAGTTTATTTACCTGAGTTGTGTGCATTGTTAAGAAGGCTGTCTGAGGCACTATAGGGCCAGGCACCAGGTGAAGGCAGCAAGGTGTTCAGGGGGGGGGTGGAGTCTGCAACACAGGGCAAACAGTCTGACCTCAAGCTGACCCCAGCACAGTTCACCTGCTGCTCCACCAGCACTTTAACATCCAGTCATTAGTTAAATCCAGGAAACTCAGAAAATTATGTGGCTACAAGGAATAAAACTTCAAATGTCAAAAAGTCACAAATATGCAAGAAAGGCGATTTTTCTGTGACTGAAGGCTTAAATTTATATTAAAACTAAGATCCTCTGACAGTTTAAAGACAAAAATTAGCATGAAAAAAGAAAAATAAGTTCAGACAAGTTTAGCGTCGTCAAAGGTTTCTGCAGGTTTCACAAACTCAGACCCAAAACCGTTAATTAAATTTAGAAAAGAACAAATGTTACTGAGATTAAAGCTGCCGTTACTTTCCGACTTCAGCTGAACAAACAGGTTTCTGTCCAGTCAGCATAACTGATGCTACTGGACGATAAATCATGCCAGAGTTATCGCGATAAACGATAATATTGTTTTGAGACCATTTTCTAGTAATACAATGACAATAATGCAAGAAGGGAGATTTTTTTATTTAGTTATAAATAAAACTATTTGTAATGTTTTAAACTTTAAATTCTGATGGATGTTTAACACTGGACCTGGAAGACATTTTAAAAATACTAAATAAACAAAAAAATAAAATGAATTATGAAGTCTTTAAATTATCCTTTAATAAAAGTTTTATTTGAGACAAAAACATCAAACTGAAATTTTATTCATCCAGTTTTTGATACAAAGAGAAAAAAAATGATAAATCATGAAAATGATTGAATTATTTTAATTTATTAAGCTTTTAATTGATTGATTTATTTCCAGGAAGCGAACTTTCATATTTACACTATTATCAATAAATAACGTGAAAATGGTCTCAACACTTTATTATTATAATGGTAATTAATTCTAACTCATCGTTTCCTGCATCATGACCTCTGACCCCGCAGTCCGTACCGGTATTGTCTTGCAGCAGCTGGTGCTCCGAGTCGTTGAGGCCGGGTGAGACCGCGTTTCCCATCATGCTCCCCGGCGTCATGTACGGGTCGGACTCCGGGTCGACGCGGTCGATTCCCTTCCACGGCACGCCGGGCTGGAACTCTGCAGCGGGAACAAACATGGCCGTCAGTGACGCCAGCGGCCCTCGTCCGACGCCGCTTCCCGGCGGGATGCACCAACCGGGCGGCCAGCTGGGGGCGCTGCTGGGCTTGGCGGCCATCTTGTTGCCGGGGGTGCGATGCCAGCCGTCGCTCGCTCCGTCTCCAACCAGCAAGTCAAACTGGGAGTAATGGGAGGCGCCTGGCATCTTGATGGGGGTGACGGGGCCTGACAGGAAGCAGACGAATGTGACCCACAGCCAGGAAGTAACTAGTTACTCACTTGTTGGAAAAAAATACTTTTAGGATTATTTTTGTGTCCAAACTGAAGAAAAATGCAAAGATTCTTTTATTTTTATATTCTGACCAACAAACATTTTTTATGAAATCTGTAAATCATTAAAGATCCGAGACACAAAAATCACTTCAAACTGTTGCCTTATCTAAAAAAAAAAAAAACTGTTCATCATTTTTGGGTCGTTAATTGTTTTCTGTTTTATTGGCCAAATTTTTCATCATTACTGACTTGCAGTTTGCGGCCGAACCAAAGTATTTTGAAGGGCCATGAATGGCCCCCGACCCACACTTTGGACACCCGTGTCATACATTTTACTTTTGATTTCAATTATTTTCATTTTGGTCTTTAACATTTTTCAAATAACTTTATATTCTGGTCTGATCATGTAATGTTTAGTTGCTGATTTTAATCTCTGGCTTTTGAAGATTTAATTTGTGGAAAATCTGGATTTTTAAACTGTTTTTCCACCAATGAGCTCCTGGGTTCAGAGTGATGTCATCGCCCCACGGCGGCCATCTTGTTTGACAAACGTTATTTACTTCTATTTATTTGGACTTTAGTTCAGGTTCACTTCATGATGAAATGAGAGTCAGACTAAGATTAATATTTATTTTACCAGAATAAAGTCATGATGCTACAAGAGTTCAGCTGCAGTAAAACCAGAATAAAGTTAAAGAAAAATATTTTAAAAACTATTTAAGCTTTTTCCTCATTAAAAACAAACATTTATTTAGCAGTAAATTAATCTTTATTTTTCTAATATCATGACTACATTATCATAATAAAACAAATTCTTCAGTTTGACCCTGAAACCACATTTCATGACTCAGAGTGAAGATTGAAATAAAAATCACTTTTTCAAAATATTTTCTGACATTTGTGATTTTTTTTATGAAATAAGGCAAAAAGAAAAAAACAAGTTAATTATGAATGTATGACAAAAGTTGGAAATGGGCAGAACTGACTGAGTGTGTAAAAGCAGGAGGTGCCTCCATGACGGATCGTTTTTCCAGAACCTCAGATCCACCGGGTCAAAACGTCGGCCTCTCACCGTTTTTGTGGAAAGCGTTTTCCGGTGAAGACGCGTCGGGGGAGCAGCTGCCCTCCATCATCCATTTGAAGCGGGACTGAGGCGCCGCCGGGTCCTTCATGGCGCCGGCGCCGCCCACCATGGAGCCGCCCAGGTCCAGACCCGGCAGGTTCACAGCAGAACCGAAGCCTGAACACACACACACACACACACACACACACACACATTAGCAAACAGGATAGTACTGATCGGTAATTAATCACATTTTGGTTTCTGATTGATTGAAACTTTCTGCAGTCGATGCGCCCAGGGCGGCCATCTTGTTTGTTTACAGTCCGTTTGTCCGTTGAATTCAGGTCGAATCTACGGCCGAGTGTTCGGCTCCAGGTCAGATGTTTTATCCATTTGTTTTTATTTATGATAATAAAATCATAATACTGCAAGAATAACGTCAGAATTTTATGAGAACCCCAAAATAAAAAAGTAAATAAATAATGTTAAGCAAACTTTGGTAAAAACTTTAGAGATAAAACTTTATAGAAATACCAGGCCAGTCAATAAATCACATGATAATTTAAAACAGACTCAATTTAATTTTTCTCTTTCTACCAAAAACTGGATGATAAAAGTTTTCAGTCTGGAGTTTTGGTCTGAACAAGCTCTTATTCTGAAGGACCATTTTGTTTCCAGAAACTCCATAATTCAATTTATAAGTTTTATTTATTTAGGATATTTAAAATGTCTTCCAGCTCCAAAGTTCCACCAATAATTTAAAGTTATTGCTGTGTTCTTGCATCATTATGTCATTGTTATCGTTACGTTACTGGATAATCATCTCAAAACAACAATATCGTTTATCGCAATAATTCTGGGACGATTTATCGTTATGACTGGCCTAAAAAATCCTTCACCTTTTAACCATCAGCATCAAATTATCATCAGTAGCAGAACTTTGAAACTCAAAGTACAAACAAACAGAAGCTGCAAACAAACAAGATGGCTGCCCTGGGCGCACTGACTTCTGAACTACAGAAAGTATTAAATTAAATCATCACAAACCAGGAATGCGATCAATCGATCAATCGATCAATCGATCGAACGACAGAAGAATGAAACGATAAACTGAACAAAACTCTTGTAACTAAAATGTTCTTTCAGGTTAAATTTTGTTTCCTTCTGCCGTTTCTGACTTTACTCCAGCAGTTGGCGGCTCACTGACCCGAGTACGGTCCGAAGGGTTTCTGCTGCAGGTCCGCCACGGACCCGGCCAGGCCCGGATGGGGCAGCGCTTCGGCGCCGGGGAGTTTGGGACCCGACCCGCCGTGGTGGGAGGGGGAGAACTTGGAGCCGGACCCCAGGCCGCCGATCTGCTGGTGCTGCCTCTGCTGCTGCAGGACGGTCATGATGCGGGCCAGCTGGGGAGGCG
This sequence comes from Poecilia mexicana, assembly GCF_051168715.1. Taxonomy (NCBI): domain Eukaryota; kingdom Metazoa; phylum Chordata; class Actinopteri; order Cyprinodontiformes; family Poeciliidae; genus Poecilia; species Poecilia mexicana. Next base: position 1,234,345 of record NW_028263388.1, read on the forward strand.
AGGAGGAGGAGGAGGAGGTGATGAAGGGAAAAACTGGACTGGCTCGTTATTAGAAACATTCATTCTCCTTTGCAGAGCTCCTCATGGTCATTCAGATTTAACCCTGAGCATCAGTTTCATCACCTATTCCAAGCTAGATTTAGGTCTGGACTTTGACTAGACCGTTCTAAAGTCAGTCCCTCCAGGATTTTATGATTGTTTTTGTGATTTGTGGTGTTACTTTAGAAAATATTCCAGGAATTGTTATATTTCTTGCATAAGGTCTGATGACTGGTCCTGCCCAATGCAAAATGTTTACATGCTTCATTATTGCTCTGTTCCTTCACTAACTGGCCTTTTTCTGAGTGTATATCCCAGCAAACGGCTGCTAGCGGCGTTTGGAGCAGCGGCCAGGTGTGGCGGTACCTGCTGAGGGTCGGGCTGCTGACGAACGTTTGGTGAGAACTTCCTCTGGTTCTGCAGCATCGGCTGCGGCGGCGGCTGCTGCTGCTGCAGTAAGAGCTGACAAGCCTGAACACAAACAACGGACAAACGTTCAGATCTACTGTCAACATTTACTTATTAAAGAGAAACCAGGCTCTGAAATCAGCAAATCTTTCAACTTGTTCTGATTCTTAAAGGGCCAGTATCATGTTTTGTTTTCCAGGCACATGGAGCCATTTTGTAGCATAATGAAGTAATTATTACTTTCAGCTGAACAGAAGATAACTTCCTGATCAACACCTTGAAATTGGGCCTCTGTCTCTTTAAAAGCTCCTGCTCCTCCTGAAGCTCCGCCTCCAGGAAGTCGTCCCAACATGGCTCCTCTTTAACCCTTCCATGTTTTTACCAGTGTTGCTCTGAGCAGCAGCTCCTGTAATGAGCTGTTTGCTAATTGCTGCTGGCTAGTCTGAAGGAGCCGAGTGGGGAACAGTTTTAACTGGAGCTGAATCGGCCGCCCATAACAACAATCCCTCTGGGCAATAAACTGTCCCAGAAGTTGTTGCGTTAAACAATAATATGGTTGTTTTGGGACCATATTCTAGGAATATAAAGGTAATAATGCAAAAAAAAAAAAAACATGATCAAAGATCAATAAAGTTTAAATTCTAATGAACATTTAAATATACAAATAAAACAGAAATGAATAAAATGAATTATGAAATGTCAGACCAAAACACCAGACTGAAACTTTCATCATCCAGTTTCTGATGGAGAGAAAATAACAGATCATATACATGGAAATGATGGATTCTGCTTTAACTTGTCATGTGATTAACTGATTTGCTGTTTGAGATTTGTTTATTCCAGGCCTGCGGCGCGGTGCTCACCAGCTGCAGCTGGATCTGAGGCGGGTAGATGCTGAGCATGGCGATGTGCTGCGGGGACAGCTGTGGGGGGAACACGCCTCCCCCGACGGCCCCCACCGCCCCGCTGGGAGGCGGCATCGGCTTCAGCATGGAGCCCGGCACCTGCAGAACCACAGGCGGCCGCAAGTCAGCCTGACGACCCATGAACAAACCCACTGAACCTGCTGCATCTGATCAGAACTTCTTCAAATTAAATACCATTTAATATCTTTCCAAACTGACCAGGATTTTGTAATATTTTGCATTTAAAATCACTGATTTGTGGAGCCGACTTAGAAATATTTGCAAATAAAGTTGGAAATTTGTGCTTAAGAGGTAAATGTGACTGTTTGGTAACTTACTAAGTTGACATGAAGTAAATCTGAGGCATCAGAAGAAAGAAATGCTGCGGCGCGGTGTTAGCATCACTTAATGTTTTTGACCATTTTGGAGGAAAATTTGCAATAAATTCATAATTATGCATTAGTGTGAAACTGACTGATGTAGTTTAGCAGAATGCAGATAAAAACTGTTTAGTGTGACTCAGTAATATTTAAACCACAGAACTGTTTTACTGAAGGCTAAAATAAAAAGCTGCGGCTGTCCGGATTCGGCCCGCGGACCGCGAGTTTGACACCTGAGGTTCAGATGAAAACAAATCGGCAGGAAGTCGGGATTCGTTCCTAACGGTGCAGACTGCAGGTTTAACCCCTCGCTGTGCTGCGTGTACGGTCATGTGACCCAGACTAGCAACGCGCTGCGCAGCGGGAGCCGCAGATCAACCGTCACCGGAGAAACTCTGCTCACGTTAAAACCCCAGAGAATCAAGACGTGACGGCAACATCGCTGCGCTGAGCTGCAAAACGGTGGGATTAATGAGGAGAACAGGAAGAGGTTCTGCCTAAACGCAGATTAATAAGCAGAAAAACACGAGAATCATAAAACCTACAGGAACTAAAATAAAAAGAAAACAAGATGCATAAAAACACAAATCAGGTCAAAAGTACAAAAACTTCTGAGTTTATGTCAAATCAGCAGAAAGACACTTCTAATGTATAAAACATGTTAAAAATAGACGCATTTCAGCTGCACATTTAGGTAAAATCTGCAATAATCACGCCAGTCTGACTGAAATTAATAATAAAGTGTGTTTAAGTCAGTCAGTCTTTAACTGAACCTTTTCAATATTTACAGAGATGAACATGTACTGAAAATCATTTTAACACTGCGCCAATATTTACTGGAATAAATAAATAAATTCAGGAGCGTTCGCTCACAACCAGGAAGATCTGAAACTCGTCTCAAAAACTCCATTTTGAGTTTTGCGTCTTTTTTAACGAGATGTTTTACGTCTAGTAAAAAACTTTTCTTGTTATAGTAAGAAACTTTCACTGCATCTCATTTTCACCAACACTTTTCATACGATGGAAAAGTCACAGCGAGAATTTAGCAAAACATTTTCTCTCCCTATGAAAAGAAAACTTTTGGATTTTGCATGTTGCTATAGCAACAGAAAAACCCTCCAAAATGCTAAGCTTGCAGATTATTATCAATCATTTTTCATTTTCAATCCATAAAATGCGAAACTTTCAAAGATGTGGTGATGTGCTTGGTGTGGATGATCACCACCGGCTCCTACCAGGGAAACAGGAAGTTGGGATGGTTGTTACCTGGGCAGACAGGAACTGATGAGGCACTTGTGCTCGCATCCCTGGGGACTGGTTTATGGGCGGGACACCGGGCTGATGCCGTGACTGGGACATCCCTCCGGTCCCGCCAAAGATACTGTGGCCGCCCTGCAGTCAGAAAACGCAGCGTTTAGCGGCTAACAGCGGCGCGCAGGCGGGCCGAGCAGAAGGTTTGGGCGCCACCGGAGGACAGGGTCTTACTTGTCTAAAGGGGACAGAGTGGCTGAAGAGGGAATGGGGCTTGAAGGCGGTGGGAGGCGAGTTCAGAGAGCGAGGCGCCTCGTCTCCAAGGCAACCATCCTGATTGGCCAAATGTGAGGTCTGTCAGAGCGACAGCCACAGGCCGACCAATCAGAGCCGCAGAGAGGGGAAAGGCAGACGGAGAGAAACGACCAGGCAGGGAGAAAAGCAGAGTCACCAGAGGGAAGGCGGTTCGGACGCAGCGGCGGGCGAGAGGCCGTACCTTATCGTAGTAAGACGCTGCGTCCGCCGGCGCCGGCTCTTTGGACCCGGGACGGTACAGCATTCCTCCACTCGGCCCTCTTCCTCCTTTCCTCATCTCTCCGTTGTAGTCGTTCATCGCCATCCCCCTCTTCTCCGCCTCCAGCTTCTTCTCCGGCGGCAGGTCCATGTTCGGCCCGCCGGGCTCGTCGCTCTGTCGACAGATCGGACCGCGGTCAGACAGGAAATGTCTGCTGCGGAAACAACTAACAATAAATACAAACTTTGAACTTTGACGCGTTTATTGGGACTGTAAGCAACAGGTTGGATAAAAATCTGAGAAGTGCGGCATGCGTTTCTCCCAGAGCTCTGATCAGTCAGTCAGTCATCTGAACGTGGCGACTCTGGAGGAGCTGCAGAGTCACCATGACGATGACTGCTGCATTCAAGGCGCCTGGGAAATGGGAATTCTGAGCTGGGAATTTAAAACGTCTCCAGTTCCAGTGTCAAATGTCTGAGTTTAGACAAATCCAAATTAAAAGTTGGTTTTACAGTGCATTGATTCAGAGAGGGGATAAAACAAATGCAAGCCACACTTTGAAGATATTTTCTAATAAAATCTTTAAGGCCATTCAGCTCCGTGGTTTTGTCCCACACAGAGTCTGCCTGGCACAGGAAGTCCTGAAACATTAAGGTTTGGAGTTCTGCTTGTGACGAAGGTCCGTCGGTATGGAAACGTTTGCTCTTCGCTGTGATTGGGTCATTAGTTTTCAGTCATACCAGAATCCCCATGTGGGAAAACTGCCTGTTGATGGGACTCATCCAGGAATCTCCCGCAGCCTTCAGCGGAGCCTGAAGAAACCAGAGCAGAGCTTCAGCAGAGGAAACACAGAGAACTGAAAACAGGCCGCCTGCGATGCGACCTCTGACCCCACTGAGGTATTAACTGGCCTTGCTGCCGGTCTTCTTGCCCGGGTTGCCTTGCCCCCAGCCTCCGTTGCTGCCCTGGCCCCAGGAGGAGCCGCTGCCCTGGGAGCCGGCGCTGTTCCACATGCCTCCTCCGTCCTCCTCGTCCTCCCAGCTGGAGTGGCGCGACGCCGCCACCGAACTCTCCTTCTCCCCCCAGCCGTCTTGCATAGACTTCGATCCTTTAGATCAGGGTCAGAAAGTTAACCAACAGCTGATCAGAAGCCTCAACCTGCCTGTGACGGTGAACAAACAGGTTCACCGTTTTCACACGCGATGCTGGAGACGCTTTAAAAACCTGGACCAGGCCGGAACTCTGAGCAGCCAAAACGACTGACGAACAGCAGAAATGATGACATTTCATTTGGCACATCAAATATAAATATCACTTTCTATGAAAACTATTCCCCATGGATGTGTTTCCAATCTGCATTGCTACATATTAAGACAACAATATATTTTATTTAAAATTCAGAAACAAAAAACAAACACTGGATTTTTTAGCCTTTTTGTTTTGAAGCAGAAAAACTGAAGAATGAACCAGATTTTACTTTGGATATTTAAAACGTCTCCCCAACGCAGTTAAAGCTCATTGGTCTGAGCAAAACAACAATATTATTATTTATTGGAATCATTACTGGGACAATTTATCGCCCAGTAACAGCCATAGCTGTAGTGCGCCAACAACATGCTGGCTAGTGCTAAAACAGCAAGTTAGTAACCATGGCAACCAGCTCTTTATGCAGTCAATCCCTCTAAATGCACAGAACAGATTCAGCTCCAAACATGATGAATAAATGAAAAGGATTTTTCTCACCAGATCTGATGGAGTTTGAAGGAGCGTTTCCCCAGCCTGCCGGCTTCCCCCCGGCGTCGTCGGCTTCCCCCCAGCCAGTGGGAGCGTCGCTGGGTTTCCCCCAGGCTGCCGTACCGTTGTCCACCGCCGGAGCAGCTGGAGACGCGCCGCCCCAGCCCGAAGGTTCTGCAGACAGACACAGACGTCAACGACGTTCCTGGATTTACACCAATATGTCCACACTCAGCGACTCTGAGACTTCAGCCAATCTAAGCTGCACATCTGCTAAAGCTACTGATCATTAGCCACTTCCAACCAAAACTTATGCACATTTAGAGCAAACTTTTAAAACGTTGCATGGTGCAAAACATGCATGTTTCCATCTACCAGTTGGAGCGAACCAAACATGTTGATGCTACGCGTGGCTGTGATGGGTAGCATGTCGTTAATGCCAGGCTAGTTAGCATAGCCACTGATGATGGCTGTGAAACGGTTTTCCTGCATTGTTCGTTTCTCTGCTATTAGCACATTTAGCAGTGAGTACATGCGGTTGATTGACAGCGGTACGTCCCTCCTCCCGGCTCTGACTGGCTGTTTCTGGTTGCTAGCGGCTCATGCTGTCAGACAGCCAGATCAGATCAGGGAGATCGATCAGTTCTCGGATCATCAGCTCCAAACATGGCGACAGATTAACAGACATGTAAAAAAGGTTCTTTAAAGAAGTTTCTGCAGCTCTAACCGGATCATGTTCTGGTACCTGTGAGCGCCGCAGTCGGCCTGTTGGGCTGCTGCTGGACCGGCGGTCCCGGCTGCTGGTTCTGACCCGGCCCGTGCGGCTGCTGGCTAGCAGTGCCGCTGTTCTTGTCCCACAGGTTAACCGGCTTGTAGTTGTAATGGGTCGGGTCTCCCCACGCAGACGTCCCGTCGTCGATCTCGCTCTTCCTGCTTATGGACTGCGGGGATGGCTCTTCCCAGCCGCTCGGTTCTGGTCCACTCCCGCCTCCGGCAGGGATTGGTCCGGAGTTCCAGCCTGAGCTTTGGTTCTGCGCCTGAGCGGCCATCTTCCTCCCGCCGCCGCCACCTTGCATGGCCCCTTGGTCCAGCTGCGGGTTCTGATTGCGGGGCTGTGATTGTTGCGGTTGCGCCGGCGGGCCTGGCATGGAGCTCGGCTGGCTGTTTGGCATCTGGTGCATTTTATTCCCTCCACCCCAACCCTGGTGGGGTTTGGGCGCCATGCCTCCAACGCCATCCACCCCGCCGCCTCCTCCGCTCCCTCCCCCTGTGCCTCCTGCCCCCCAGCTCCTCCGGGGGGCGCTGCTGTCCCAGTTCCCCCAACCACCTCCACCTAAATCCCCCCCTGAGTGCGCGCCGCTCCTCCTCTCGTCATCCCAACCCCCACCTGATTTGGATTCTTGCTCCAACCAATTCTTACCCGGTCCAACCTTGGGTTTTGATCCCCAGCCGCTGCCTTCGTCGTTCCCCCCTACGTCCTTCCAGCCCTCCGTCCCTTTCTCCTGCTGACCGACTTCCCCCCATCCTCCGCCCTTTTCTGCCCGACTGTTGCCCCTCCAGTCTTCGCCGCCCCAGTCCTTGGCTTCATGATTATCCCCTCCGCCCCAACCCGCCGCCTTGCCCTGGGTCAGCCCGGACCCCACGCCGGGTGCCACCGATCCAGACTGCGACATGTTCCTAATGTTGGCGCATGCGGTTGGGGGGCCTCTGCCGGACAGAGACGCCCCACTGCTGCTGCTGTTGCTGCTGCTCTCCCAGCCTTCCCCTGATGACCCGGTGGAGGGAACCAACAAGGGACTGACCCCCGGACCCGCCGAGTCGGTGCTGAGGGTTCTGGGTCCGCCCAGAGCGACGGGGTGTTTTGATGAAGCTTTGCTTTGTTCCTCGACGTCCCAGGCCGTGTTTTGGCGGATCTGCGTCTGGCCCCAGCCGGAGTTGGACAGGACCCGCGGGTCCAGGTCGGACCGGCTGAGCAGGTTCTGTAAGGCAGCTTCTGCGTTGGGCGCCTGTCGACGAATGCGGTTGCCGTTGGGCCCGCTTCCACTTCGGGAGTTTCCGCCGCTGGATGAAGAACCCCCGTGTCCTCCTTGCCCCCCGGCGCCGTCGCCCCATTCCCCAACTTCCCCGTCTCCTTTCTGATTGTCCCAGGCTCTGCTAGCAGCGGGGGCGGTGGATGAGGACGCAGTGGGGGGGTTCCCTGCAGTGCTGCCGCCGCTGCTGCTGCTGTTGCTGCTGCAGTTTCCCATTTCTTCAGCTGCAGGTTTCGACCCGCCACCCCAGTCACCACTGGAAACCCCTCGATCCGCTCCCACTGGTAACCCCCATCCTCCCTGAGATGCCCCGGAGGTTTGACCCCCATTTTCAGCACTAGGGTACCCCCAACCCAAAGTCCCTTTATCCCCTTCTGCTGCCCCTTCCTCCCATCCGTCAGTCCTTGAGGCACCCGTTTTGGAGCAAGCTGCAGGGTAAGGTTGGCCTCTCCAGGAGGGGGCATGGCTCGGGTCTCCTGCACCTACCCTGCCCCCCCCAACACCATGGTCCATTCCTCCCCCAATCCCTTCCCCCCCTGAAATATTTGGTCCCGCTGATTCACCGTCCCACTTCCCCCCTCCAACGTCTCTGTCTCTGGATTGCATTTGGTGAAGTTGGTGCTGATGGGCGCTTGACTGATTCACAGATATAGATGGGTGGCCCCCCAGGCCCCCGGCTGCCCCACCCCCCAGCCCCATGGAGGCGGCGTTGTTGGCAGCGGCGGGGCCGTCCTGCTGCACCAGAGCAGGCCAGGCTGAAGGGTTGGCATTTGGACTGAAGTTGGCACCTGGAATTCCACTGCTACCATCCAGGGGGCCACTGGCGTCGTGGCTCCCGGGCACAGCAGGGGCTTTGGAAACAGAGGAGGGCTGTTGCAGCAGAGGCCCAGCTGCACCTCCTCCAAGATGACCCTGGGGGGCAGTTGACCCCCACGCCGCACTGTTAGGCAACTGCATACATTCATTGGGCAAAGAGAACGAGGAAGTGGGTGAGGGTTGGCCGCCAGAGGCACTGATGCTCGTCACAGGCGTGCCGCCGTTTCCTCCATCGCTGCCAGCAATACTAGGCCACTCCTCCAGGTCGTTGCCGTCAACAATGACCTTCTCCTTGCCCTGAGAGGGGACCTGGCTGCCTGAGCTTGCCCCCCACATGGAATTTGCATAATTATTAGTAGAAGCAGCAACTGATGGTGAGGTGAGAGCCAATGAAGATGCAGAATCTGTAAAAAGGGATAAGGAAGTCGGCAAGAGTCAAACAGGCCAGTCTGATTAGATATTTCATTACAGGCTAGAGTCTAATGGTGTTCTCCTCCTTCAGTCCGGTCGACCCGGTTCTACTGGAACCAGAACTCCATCATCTGCTCCACCTCCAGCTGCTCTGAGTCAAACCAACCTGTTCCCCTCCTGACCTGTGGGGGCGCTGCACCAAGAACCACTGAAGGAAACGACACAAAAATCGGTTGGAGGATTTCTCTTTAGTCTTTGGTGGATGGTATTCTGGGTAAATCCAACCAAAGCTAACATGCTAGCCTAGCGCTAGCAGCAGAAATGGCTCCTGGTCTTTAGCCTAAAGAGAAATCCTCCAACCGCTAAAATCCTCCATCTTGTTTCCATCTGGTGAAGAAGGAAGTTGCTCTCAGTGTCTTCAGAGGTTTTTGTGTCGTTTCCTTCAGTGGTTCTTGGTGCAGCGCCCCCACAGGCCAGGAGGGGAACAGGTTGGTTTGACTCAGAGCCACAACAGCTGGAGGAGGAGCAGATGTTCTGGTTCCAGTAGAACCGGGTCGACCGGACCATCAGGGAGGAAAACAGACTTATACTAAAAATGCTTGCATTACTCAGTCCCTTCAGAGTTTTTCTAATTCCACAACTGTGGAAATTTGTTTTTACAAAAAAAACAAAGTGGCAGTATTTATTTTTTCTACTGCCTCAGCTTTACCTGATGTCTAATTATATTGGCAATATAACAGTAATCGAGTTATTTAAATCTTTAAAGAATTATCTTTTTATCTGCATGTTTTTTCTTCTACATGTAAATTTTGGGTAACACTTTATTTGAAGGGGGTGAATAAGACTGACATGACACTGTCATAAACATGTCATAACACCTGTAATAAACATGTCATAACACCCGTCATGAACATGAATAAGCCTTCATGAATATTTATGACTGTTGTCATAAAGCGTCATTCGGTAAATTATGACACTTTTAATACAAAGTTGACATTATTCAAAATGTCTTTATGATAACTTGACATTAACCAGGAAATCATCACTGTTTAAACTTTACCTTTAATAACAAAGTTACTTCATTTTTAAAGTGCAATCAGTAATACTTTTATAACAAATTTATATCAGTCATGACTTCTTGGTTAATGTCAAGTTGTCATAACAAAGACATTTGAATAATGTCAACTTTGTATTAAAAGTGTCATAATTTACCGAATGACGTTTTATGACAACAGTCATAAATATTCATGAAGGCTTATTCATGTTCATGACAGGTGTTATGACATGTTTATGACAGTGTCATGACAGTCTTATTCACCCCCTTCAAATAAAGTGTTACCAAATTTTGTTAGCAGTTTAACGAGAAAAAAAAAATTTGCAAATTCTTTGGAAATATTTCTGAAGTAGCAGCATAAAATCTGCTCCATCACAACCTGCAGCGTAAAGGAACATGGCCGCCTTACCTGAAGCAGCAGCCATGTTTGTGTTCGGGCCATCGCCCCCGCCTCCCAGCAGCATGGAGGACAGCGGCGGCTGCCCCCTCTTCAGTAGCACTTTATGGTCCTGCTGGCAGCGAAACCGCGGCGGCACTTCTCTCGGCATGTAGCGCGATGGCTGCTGATTCGCCTGGGCTGCGCCGCCGCCCGCGCCGCCGTTCCCAGTGGCGCCGGGGCCGGCGGCAGAGGAAGAGCCGGTGTTGGAGGCGGGCTGTCCGTTGGCCACGGCCAGGCGCTTGGCATTGTTGCCGCCCGGAGCCGGGGGGGCAGCGCTGCCGGGGCCCGAGGTGGCCGGGGACGGAGCGGCAGTGGGGGCGGGCACAGGGCTGGGGGAGGCGGAGCTGCTCTGGGCGGCGGGAGACTGGGCAGCAGCCGGCTTGGTCACGTCTGTCACTGCAGCGAAGGAGAAAATACCAAGAAACTGATGAGATGACGGCAGCAGACCGAGAAGCAAACGAGTGACAAACTAAAGCAAAAATCAAAGGCGCACGTTAAACACCTTTTTAAAAATTAATCTCTTTTTTAATTAGGCCAAACATTTAAAAATTATAAGATGCCAGTTATTTAATTAGGATTTAGTAAGAAATAATTAACATTTGCAGAAAAATCTAATAAAAACTAACTTGTTTCTCACAAATGTTAACATTTTGTTGAAGCAAAAATAGTTTCTTCTGTTAATGTAAAGATAATAGAAGAGATTTAATCACAAACATTAAAACTAGTCCAACAGATGGAAACAGCAGTTAAATAAAAACATTACATTCAGCTTACCTTTGTTTTTTTGCTCTGCAACCTGAAATGAAGAAAATGTTTCTAAATTAATCTTTTCATGAAATAAAACTTGCAGTATTGAAGCTTTTCAATACATTTTCACATCACAGTTAATAATCAAGTAGAGATCTTGAATCAATCAAACATAATTAATCACCATGAAGTACAGTTTTAGCTCAGTTAAATAAAATAAAAATTCACTACAGGTTAAGGATCAGCTGGACAATTTCTCCTCAATCAGAAGATAAAACACAACGACCACAGTATCCAGAGAAATCAAAGCAAATTAAGGAATATTTAAGTGATTTATTAGTTACTTCCTGTGATTCTGAACCCATAATTTTGTGCAATTAATTTCTTTGAGAATCTGAATCACTCGACTCGTTGCAGATTGCAGGTCGACTTGCCTTCTGAGAGGCTTCCCTTTTCCGTTTGTCTTCCTTTTTCCTTTTCTTGTCTTCCATGAACTGCTGCTCCCGACCAGATTCTCCCCTCTACAAAAAACAAACAAACTGTGACTTATTAAAAAAAAGAAATCTCAAATGTAAAAGGTTATATCAGGGTTTGGAAACTAAGAGTAGCTTAATAAGGTTTAGTAAGTTCAGTTAGCGTAAAGGAGCTAACTGAACTAACAGTGAGTTAGCATGACTGTAAAGCAGCAGACTGCAGGCTAGCCAAACAGATTCTGACCAACCAGCTCGTTATGTTTCCACTGCAACTCAATCAACAACAAAACTGCAAGAAACCATAATATCACAGTGAAGTACATCATTTTATTAAGTCTTTAATCTCCCCATACATCTGTAAAAAACTCAATGCATCACCATGAAGCAGCAGCTTTAGCTCACAGTGACTCAACAGACGCAACTAAGGTAGAATATAACAATTTACTTTTAAAATGTTTTAAGCATTAAACAAGCTGCTTGGTCATTATTAAATTAAATAGTTGCCTTTAAAGAACCACTGAATGCTGAATGTGATGCAAAGTAACTGGAAAAATAAATGTTTTAATATCAGCAGTGCAGATAATTGCAGCTTTTTATACAAATAAAAGTATTTCAGCAGAACATTTTGTTTTAAATCTACACAACACAGTAAACCAGTGAGATGAGTACTGAAATAAAAAGCATATTTAATAAAAACAGCAGGATCTGGTCTGTTTGAAACTGGCAGGAAAACCGAATCATTTGCATAATCTGTTCATATCCTGCAGCCTTAGAAAAACAAACATCCATCTAGATCTGTAAAGATAAATAAAACCTTGTTTGAAAAGTATTTAGAACATAGAAATGTGTGGAGGCAGACGGACAGTTCATGAAATGAGCATTTCTATAGAAATAAACTTCATGAAAATGTGAGCTGAAGCAGCAGTTAAATGCCAAAACTTATAATCACAGGAGACGTCTGAGATCATAAGGACAGCCTGAACATAAAGTCAGAGATAAACAGAAAGGTTCTGTGAACAGCTGGGCCGGGCCTGGGTGTTAGTTTCGTTTTTGATTTTTCCAACCCTCAGGATTCCTGAGCTCAACCTGGCATCTGACTGAAGCATTTCTGACCTCAGGCCTTAAGATTCACCCAGATGTTGATGTTCCCATCAGTCAGAGCCCCAGTGACCCCCAGGTGACCCCCCCAGGTGACAGGTGTAGCTCAAATCCAGCAGCAAACGTTCATGCAACATTTATTCCTCTAATCCTTCAGCTTGCAGACCAGCTAACGTCAAAGTTAGCAGGTCCCCTTCCAGAATGAGTGGAAAGGAACTTAAGGGGAAAATGCAACAAAAGGCTTTAATAATAAATTCACTGAGCACAGACAGAACCAGGAACCCAAATTATCTGGTGGCTGAGTATCAAAATCGATTCTTATTAGCCCGCTAATGCTAACACCAAGGAGTGGTTTCATTCTTCGGTCAAATATATGCGCCCAGTAACGTGTTAACCAGACAACCCAGTGTTAGGTTCGGTTAACTGGTACCAGCAAACACAGAAGGCCGAACCCCTAGATCTGCTATAACGCTCCGCTACACCTAAGCTAGGTTCCTGACAGCGGCTACAAGCCGCAGCTAAAGGCGCTAGCAAAGCTACAAGCGCCGCATTTCTCTGACAGCTACGGTATTTTTGCATGCACACCATTTCTAACCCAAATCAGGAGTTATCAGCAGCACCAGCGACTCACCTCAGGAATCACATATGAAGGTTGGCTAGCCTGCTAGCTAGCTTAGCTAAAGTGCTTCAGTGCGAGCTTTCTCTTTTTCAGGCATTCGTCGAGGCTACAAGGACTTGGACGCCTGAGCGGAGAGTCAAGTAGGTGGAAAATGATGAAAACACCAAGAAATAATACGCTACCGGTTTGCAAATAAGTACTAATGTTCCAAGTCTAAACGCTAATGTGCAGAAGAATTTAAATTTCAAAGCGCTGTGGAGTCAGTCGGTTGACGGGCGGCCATTTTGCTGCTCAGCATGTAGCGTCTCCAATGGGCAGCCCGAAGCAGCTGCGAGGAAGCGCTCTGACTGGCCGGATCCCGGCGGGAGGAATCGGTAAAACAGCCTGCTGACCTTCACAGACCTCACGCTAATTTCACGCCGCTTTGCATAGCGTCTGTACGGGACGGGAGCGTTCCAGTGTCGTTCAGAAACAGAGTGAGAAGATGGAGAGTCGGAGGGAGCCTTTTATGCCTTTTTAAGAAGCCGGCATCCGTCGGAGGACCGTATCTTTACACGGTTAAAGTGAGAAATTTTCTCGTTTTTACGGCATGTGGTTAGCCAGAAGCAGCAGCGGGGAATCTTTCTCTTTTGTTGTTTGTTTTTAACGAGATGCTGCTAATGAGTTTATTTCCTAGCTCTGGTAGCTAAATACTACGTTGGAGTTGAAAGTTACAAATATAAGAGTACTTTATTGATCCCAATGGGAAATTAAATGTCGTTCAAATTCTTTAGTCACTGTAGATATTGGCAAGAAAGATCTCCGGTAGCGGTCTGTATTACAGCGAATAAGAAGAAACCTCTGACTTAAGACGCTCTAAGATTATCTCATGAAGAGGATGGTCAGGATTATAAACAATTTTATTGATTTTATATAAAATCATTCCTTGTATGATCATCTCCAGAAATAATTCCAAAATACGTTTTTATAAAGTCAAAATCAGCTTCTGATTTTACTTTTCTCGGGATTCTGACTTTAATCCCAGAATTAAAAATTTAATCCAAGAATTTTACCCTTTTTTTGTCAGAATTCTGATTTAATCTCAGAATTAATTCTTTTTTCCACAAAATGATGTTATCCCTCTAATTAAAGTCAAAGGATTTACTTTTTTGTCTCACCTGGAACGTTGCTGGAGATGGGCACCAGCAACCCCCCGACCTCGCTAGGGATAAGGGTGTACAGAAAATGGATGGATGGATTTACTTTGTTGCTCATAATTATACATTTAATACCAGAAATCCAACATTTTCTTTTTTTTAAATCAGAATTCCAACTTTTCTCTCATAATTATAAAATTAAATTCAGATCTCTTTTTTTCACTGGCCCTAATATTCTTCGGTACATCTCAGGTCATTTGGGCCTGAACTAAAATCACAAAAGCAGATCTCTGGCTGTGATTGAAGTGGTAACTTTTCCTTGACAGGATGGCAGCAGCGAGGAAAAGGAAAAGTGAAGCTTTGGGAGATGAAACCGAAGATGAGGAGCGAGGAGACAGGCGAAGGAGGATCAGGATAAACAACAAACACATCGGAGCTCATGTTGGTATTCAAGGTAAACTTCACTTCCTCCAGCAGAGAAATGAGTTCAGTCCAGTTTTAGGTCAACAGCAGCAGAACGATTAACTGCTGGCAGCAGCATCTCATCCGATGGTTTTTCCTGACAGAAAACAGAAAGTTAACAGTTTAAATAACAGCAAATTGTGCAAATGGGAGAGTAGTAGGAGAAGAAAGTGAGGAAAAGTGGCCAGTTTGTCCACCAGCAGCCCTGTAGCAGCACGACTGCAGAGATGAGTCAGGACATCCACTGGTGCGTCTCTGCAGGAGGGATCTGGAAGGCGGTGGAGTCCAGCGCGGCGCTCGGCGCCGGCGCCTTTGCTCTGTTTCTGGGCTCTCAGCGCTCGTGGAAGAGGCCGGCGCTGGACCCGGCCGCTGCGGATCGGTTCCAGGAGAGATGCTCTGAACTCGGCTTCGACCCGGCTCACATCCTGCCTCACGGCTCCTACCTGATGAACTGCGGATCGCCCAGAGACGGTTTGTCCTTCCGTGTGCCGGTCGCCTCGGGTCGGCCGGACCTCTGAGTTTGCGCTCCGCTCCGCTGCAGACGTGTCCGAGAAGAGCCGCGCCCTGCTGGTGGACGAGCTGAGCCGCTGCAGCCGCCTCGGCCTCCGCCTCTACAACTTCCACCCCGGATCCTCGCTGGGCGCCATCAGCACCCAGCAGTGCCTGGACAAGATCGCCGCAGCCATCAACCACGCTCACCAGCAGACTCCTGCTGTGGTCACAGGTACGGAGCAACAACAAGCACAAAAACATCCAGGCAAGGTCGGAGCTGGTTCTGCTGCGACGATCAACACGAAAACTAACCAGGTGTTTATGTCTAGTTTATGATATAAATATATTAGTGCACTTCAAATAAGACAAAACTAACTTACTAGTAACTTTTCAGCAAGAGACAGGATCTTATTTTAAGTCAGTAAATCCTTAATATTGATGAATAAGTTCTAGTTCCACTGGCAGATGATTTAATTTAAATGTAAATATTTTTCTCATGTTATGAGTGAAATAATCTGCAAGTGGAACCAGAACTTTTTCATCAGTATTAAGGATTTACTGACTTAAATAAGCTCCAGAAAAGTTACTAGTAAGTTGGTTTTGTCTTATTTGAAGTGCACTAATATATTTATATTATAAACTAGACATAAATAGTTTCTTTGTGGCTCAGTGCTGGAGAACATGAGCGGTCAGGGCAGCACAGTGGGGGGTCGGTTCTGTGAGCTGCGGCGGGTCATCGAGCGGGTCCGGGACCGGAGCAGAGTGGGGGTGTGTCTGGACACCTGCCACGCCTTCGCTGCAGGTGACACTCCGCCGCTTCCCGTCGCAGCAGAGCCACCAGCTCAGAACGTTTCAGATCGTTTTCCGTTTCTTCTGTTAAGGTCACGACCTGGCAGCAGACGGCGGCGTGGCGGCCATGTTGGATCAGTTTGATCAGGAAGTGGGGCTTCGCTACCTGAGAGCGGTTCACCTGAACGACTCCAAAGGTGCAGCTGGAAAAACCTGAGATCCACGTTTCCAACGTTTCTGCAGGATCACAACAATTTAACTTAGTTTAATTCAGTTTGTTTCAATTAGTTTTTACAGTGTTCTATTAATTAAATATTGTTTTGTTTTCATTGGTTATAACAGTAGTTTTAGTTTTTTCATACGCTGATTAATTTCTAGGTGCAGAATTAAAAGAAATGAAGGCAAAGTGATTCTGTCTGCATCGGTCAGGATGAAGACTTGGCAGAAGATGCATTTCTAACAAATCTGATCTTTTCCCCAAACTTTTGCAGTGTTGCATAAAGGAATGCTGCGTGCCGTAAACTGCTTCTGTGGGGAAAAATATAAATTTCACATCAATTCAAAAGGCTGATGAATCGATTCATAAACATGAAAACAAAGGATATCTTAACTAAAACTTCAGTTTTAGTGCGATTTAGTTCCAGTTGCTTAAAGTTTTTCCATTAATTACCGTTTTCTAACCCAAATGTTTGTTGGTTTTATTCAACCTCGGTCTGCTGCTCTCTGCAGGAAAACTCGGCTGCAACCTGGACCGGCATGAAGACATCGGGAAAGGAAACATCGGGCTCTCGGCGTTCCGGGACGTCGTCAACGAGCCGAGGCTGGACGGAGTCCCGCTCATCCTGGAGACGCCCGGACGGTGAGAGTCGAGCCGGAAAACCGTCCGACGACGGTTCAGCTGCAGGTTCTACCGCCATCTTTGTTTCCCTGCAGGCCGGGATTCCAAGACGCCGAGCAAATCGAGCTTCTCTACTCGCTGTGTGAGAAAAATAAAGAATGAGAGAAACAACCGAGGGCCACGCTGAGAACATCACACAAGAAAACTAAAGGATAAAGTCACAACATTATGAAAATAAAGTTAAAAAAATGAAGAGAATGAAGTCAAAAATTAAGAACATTTTAAAAAATGACAAGCTTAAAGTAATACAATTAATAAATTCATATTATTTCCTTTATTTATGAGACTAAACAAGAATGAAATCATATTAGGAGAATAAATTCAACATCAAACTAAAGTCACTATTATGAACAGTTAATGAGACTAAAGTCATAAAGAGAATAGTCGAAATGTTACGAGCATAAAGTGGCAGTATTGTAATAATACTTTATTCTGAAAATATAATTATTGAAATATAACTTTATTCTTCTTCTCTTATTATGACTTTGTCCTCCTAGTTTTATTTGTGTGGCCGTAGCGCTCCATCACCATCCAACCGGTTTTAAAGAAATGTTTCCATTTTTCATCCTTAAATAAACAATTTAAATAAATCTGGTCCTGCGGGGATTTGCTTGGCCACAAGGGGGCAGCAGACTCTCAGAAATACTCCACAAACTTTATTCCTACGAGAAAGAAAAGCAGCAAATAGACAAAAACTTTCATATAATCCTTCAGAAAGAGCCATTTGTGGAGGTAAAATCCATATTTTTTATTCATATTTTCCAACCTGTATGGTTTCATCTACTGAGCAGGTCCGGCTGCTGGGACTGGACCGGTTGGTTCTGGTTTCATCCATCTTCTTTTTATGTTACTTTGAAGATTGAATACAGTTGGTCCTGTCACAATAAACAATAAATCAACTAATCACATGATAAAAAAAAACCTCAATTTCCATTTTTATGATTTATCATTTTTCTCTTCCTACCAAAAACTGGATGATAAAAGTTTCAGTTTGGTGTTTTGGTCTTTTTTTAAGGTCATTTTGTTCACAGTAAATTTATAATTGATTTTATTTTGTTTATTTAAAATGTCCTTCTGTTCCCGTGTTAAATGTTCATCAGCAGGTGAAGGTTGAGATTCTGGCATCATGTTACTGGAAAATGATCTCAAAACATCAAAATTATCGTTTATCACGATAACTTCTGGGACGATTTATCGCCCAGAAACATTAATGACAGGCCAGGATTTGTTTCAAATCGGCGTTTTGGGATGTTTTTATTATTCCTGGGTTGTAAAAACTCTCTGGCCCAGACTTCCTGTTGGCTGCTGCAGCGTTCGGTCAGAAACACGTCAACCTCACAGGGAGCCGATTCTCCTGGTGAAACGGTCGGTTAATAACCGAAGCTCCCAACATTTACTGGCATTTTCTGACACCAAACATCAGATTCAGCAGCTTGATTGGAATTTATATGATAAACACAAAACTGCATAAATTATAATTATGATATCAAGATAAGCAATAAAACTGTTCTGAGATAATTTTCTGTTTATATAATAATAGAAGAACAAACTTTAAATTCTTAACATTTAACACAGGAAGTGAAAAACATTTTAAATAAAATAAATAAAAAACAAATAAAATGAATTATGAACTTTTTAAACAAAAGTTAATTGCTCTTTAATGCATCAATATGGAACCTTATATCTGTCTAAACTAAACCCCTCAGCATGCTGCTGCCACCACCGTGGGGTTCATTCAGGTCAGACGTTTTCACGTCGCTCCACCAGGAGGAAGTTTGATTCGACGTGAACGAGCCGCCCCAGACGCGGCGCCGCTCAGACAGGAAGTGGGGTTCCTGGCTGGAAGATTGGCCCCGCCCACAGGAAATGCCTGTCCAGCGAGTCTTCAGCCCGCGAGGAGCCGTGCGCTTCAGTCCGGCCCGACGGAGAGCAAACCATCGTAAAACCAGAATGAATCGGGTTCAGGACGAACAGAAGAACCAAATGGGGCCAGAAAACGTCTTGATGTTTCAGCGACGCGGTTCTGGTTGATGAGTCACTGCTTTGTGCTCCTAATATTTTCCATTTGCAGCCGTTATGAACCTTCAGAGCCCGGCGGAGAGAGAATCCGTCTCTGAAGGATCAATGGAGCTTTTCCTTTCTGTTCCTGCTGTTTCTGCCCACCGGTTGCCATGGTAACGGTGGATAAAAGGTTTCAAACGTGTGAATGTGAAGAGTTTACATCCTGACCATAAAGAAAACTGCAGCAGAGGGTGTTCAAAGTGCGGTGCAGGGGCCATATGTGGCCCACAGGCTGCAGCTAATTAATGCTAAATGATTATAAAATCTTCTGATAATGGAAAATGTTTGATGCGATAGAAAGTCTCCATGTTTTAATTACGGTTCCAGTAAATGGAAACTCATCAGTTTAGTGACTTTTAATCAGAACCACAAGTCTCCTAAATACAAAGGGTCCAAGAGAGACTAATTACCTTTATATCGTTATTCATACATTCATAAATATTTCTCTTTCAAACTAAATACTTACATTAGAGCTAAATACTCAACATACAAATTCACTTCTACACTAATCTGCACATCCTTTTCCAAGTGACAAAAGTAGTGCTGCTCTCACTTGAGTTTAATTTTAGCCTGCTCTGCCCAGCTGACAAGATCTGCTGTACCGCCTGTAAACTCAACACAAACACACACACACACACACACACACACACACACACACACACACACACGTTCAGAAGAAATTAGAGCTTCAGGGCAGAGTGAGCCTCGTTCTGCTTTGTCAGCCAGTCCTTTATTTTTGCAGCAGCCATCATGAGTCGGCCGCTCGGCCTGCAGCTCTGACCGAAACGTCTGGGTTTCTCCCTGAGGACAGAGTGTAGCGAGAGGCCGGCCGTCTGAGTGGACGCGGCTATAAACGGCTGAAACTGGAAGATTTACGGCCGAGATGGCGCTCCAGAAATCAACCTCAGAAAGGTCGCAGGCCTGGCTTCCTGCTGGCTCAGGAGGAGGAATGCTACCGAGGCCGTTTAAAAACCAACCAGAACCTTAAAGACGGAAACAGGAAGCGTCTTCGTAAAACTCCAGCAGCTCAGACATTTGGTTCAACGCACCGACTGCAGTTTTCAGGCTGATCTTTAACGCTGCAACTTTTCTAACAATATTTGGTAACTTTATTTGAAGGGTTAACATGAGACTCACATGAGCATGAAAGATTCTTCATGAATGATTATGACTGCTGCCATTAAATAATGACGCTATTAATGCAAAGCTGCAGTAAAAGTATGCAGCTGTGTGTGTGTGTGTTTGTAATACCTTGTGGGGACGATTTTCCTGACATATTCTACGTTGTGGGGACCAATTGCTCCTCGTGGGGACCGGAGCCTGGTCCCCACGAGGGGAAACCCTGTTTTTGGGTCAGGGGTCAGAGTTAGGGCTAAGGTATGAATTGAGTTTTGGTTGGTTAGGGTTAGGGAAAGGGTAAAGGTGGTTTAGGCTGTAGAAATGAATGGAAGTCAATGGAAAGTCCCCACAAAGATAGCCAGACAAATGTGTGTGTGTGTGTGTGTGTGTGTGTGTGTGTGTGTGTGTGTGTGAGGGAAGCCAGTACATGCAGGGTCGGCCTTCCAGGGTTCAGGCAGACATTCCTCACCACGCCAACGCTCCTCGCTCTAGAGGTCACCGCTCTGTGGAAAGGTCAACCAAACACAACGGTTCATACAGTTTACACCACGGCGGCTCTGTGACTCGTCGCAATCAGCAGCTCTTTCCGCCTGATCTTTTCTTCCTTCTTTTCTTCCTTTTAATGGCTCAAAGTTTTTACCTGAATGCAGAAACCTGAGCAGAGCTTCAGAACAAACACCTGAGAATTTACTGCAGTTCACTTAATGCTGTTTGATAAACACTTTAATCACCATGGCAACCATTCAGCTGCTAAACGCCTGAGTGAACCTCGCCCCGCCTCCGAGGCGCAGCTCCTCCCCCTCTCAGCTCCTTCAGACTAGCCAGCAGCAATTAGCAATCAGCTGCTGAGCTGCTGCTCAGAGCAACACTGGTAGAAACATTAAAGAGTTAATGGAGGAGCCATGTTGGGACGACTTCCTGGAGGCGGAGCTTCAGGAAGAGCAGGAGCTTCTTAAAGAGACAGAGGCCCAATTTCAAGACATTAAATCAGAGAGTTAGATTAATTTACATGTATCATATTGTGTAAATATAGTATTTAAATAACAACTGAAGGTAATCTTGCTAACATCCATGAACAGATGGACGCATTAAAGGATGGATGAACAGTGCCATAAAATGGCTCCTTGTGCCTGGAAAACACATTATACTGCCCAGTCTAAGGTAAACCTGGAGGGGTCAAGGGTCACCAAGGTGACAAAGTTTCTCCGTCTTCTGCCTGCCCCGTCTGTCCTCCATTTGTCCCACTCCTCTTCTTGTCCCTCTCTCTCCGTCTTTCTGTCCTTTCCTGTCAGGTTTGCAGCAGCAGAAAGTATTTTCCTACAATGGTCCATTGTCCCGCTTCCTGCCGGGTCAGAATTCACGGAAACGCCGCAGAGCAAACAAACAGCGGCGGCTCTCCAGGCTCAGGAGGAACCCGGCCCCTGCTCCGGGGCGGGGGGCGTTCCTGTCAGGAAGCTAATGGGCGTCGCGACCCCACGACCCCGCGGCTCGCTGTGTGAAAGCGGCGCGGCGATGGAGGCTGGAGGAGGGCGGAGTCAGTAAAATAAAACCGGCGGCGGGGATTTCCAGCTGAGGTTTATGGCTGGTCGTTTGTGACATCACAGCCTGGAAACGCTGCAACATCGTCTGGTTTTCACATTTAGGATTAAAATGTTTAAACTCCAAGTTCAGAAGATGAAACAACTGAGATATTTAAAGCAAAATGAGCTTAAAAAATATGTCATCTTCCCAAAAATAAAATAATTGGATAATAATTCAGATTACCAGTAATTATGGATATTAATCATGTTTTGGATGGATGGATGGATGGATGGATGGATGGATGTGAGTCGCTGTCTCTTTAAATCAGGTCAAAGTTCAGCAGGCAGTCGCCGTTTCTGCTCCTCGTTTTGTTTCTGTTCGTTTCTCTGCAGATGAAAAATGGTTTCTGGAAACGTTTCGCCTCTCGTGTTTATTCAGATCTAAACGGAGCAGAAAGAACGACCAGCAGGAATAAACATCGTCATTTCGGCCTGAACGTCAACAAAACTCACATCAACAGACGTCAGACAGAGCAGCAGGAAAACACCTGAGCAGGTAAACACTGTTTAGATTAACTTAGACGTTTCTGAGATTCAAAAGGAATAAAATACATTTTTAAAAAACTTGAACATTTCTGAGATTAATCTAAAACTTTTCTATTTTTTTTAGCCAATTTTTGACTTTTTAAAATCAGAACTTTTTCTTTTTTTTCTAGAAAATTTCTGAGTTTTTTCTGGTAAACCTACCTCATTTTTTTTTTTTTGCATAAAAATGGAGGGGTAATTTAACTCCTTGAAATTGGACCTCTGTCTCTTTAAGAAGCTTCTGCTCTTCCTGAAGCTCCGCCTCCAGGAAGTCATCCCATCATGGATCCTCCATTAACCCTTTAATGTTTTTACCAGCGCTGCTCTGAGCAGCAGCTCCTATAATGAGCCCAGCAGATGGTTGCTTATTGCTGCTGGCTAGTCTGAAGGAGCTGAGTGGGGGAGGAGCTGCGCCTCGGGGGCGGGGCTAGGTCCACTCAGGCGTTTTGAACAGCTGAATGGTTGCCATGGTGATTAAAGGATTTGAAAGAATCAAGGCAACGCTCCAGGTTTGTTTTTGATGAGGGAAAACATGAAAACATGGTGGACAGATAAAAAAGTGGATTTTAAGCGACACCGGCCCTTTAAAACTACGTATTCGCAGTTAAGCACCTTTGAGGTTCATTGTTGCAACGTAACAAAACGTGTAAAAGTTCAGTGGTTGAACGCTGAAGGTTTTCAGTGTTTTACCAGCATTTCACCCCTTTATATTTAACTCTCCTGTCTTTGTGAATCAAACCAGAAACATTCTGAACTTTAGCCAAAACAAACCAAACTTGTTCACAGAACGTGAGAAACGGCTGGCATCGTTTCACAGCGGACCTTTTACAAACTGTTATGTATAATTTAAGTCATTTCTGTTATTTCATTACCTGAAATCTTCAGTTCAAATCTTCTGTAAACACGTCCATTAGCAGACTGACTCGCATATAAAACGTTGGGTGCAGAAGGAGGAGGGCGCCAGAGGCTGAGTAAATATCCCGTTTGTGCCTCATAAAGAACTATTTTAGGATATTTCTCTGGTTTGAAGTTAAATTTTCTCTCGTTCTCTGTAACACCTTCTCTCCTCACACACCTACTGATGAGGTTTAGATGTTAGTGATTGTTAAACATGAAGCTTTTTAGTCAGATTAAATTATTTTAATAAGATATTTTTATCAGAATCTCTCCAGGGGAAAATATGTGGATTCAGAAAACGATGGGCGGCTCCAGGAAGGAAAATCTGCCGTTCCTCTTCCCGTCTTGACCCCGCCTGACCCCTGCTCTCCTTTGTTCCCCTGTTAGGCCGATAAAATTAGTCTTTGACTGTGAGCAGAACAACAAAACAGCGAAACGCGTCTGCAGAGGAACCTGCAGCTGAAACACAAGGAGAGGATCTACTGACGTGTTTTTAAAGACCAACGTGGAGCGTCAGTGTTTGGCTTCAAGTCGGGTTTCCATGAGGAGCCGCTTGTGAAGCTACAGTAAAAATTAATCATTTATTTTATTTAACCTGATGGAGACAAAATGGGTTTAATGTTTCAAAGTCATATTTTCACCATATTTTTAGCTCCTAGCTAAATATCATTTAGCTAGAAAACTAAAAATTTAGCTAAAACTATATATTTATAGTTAACAAGCTAAATATTATTTAACTTAAAACTAAATATTTAGTTCAGCAAGCTAAATAATATTTGGCTAGTAAGCTAAATATTGAACTCAGATTAAATATGCAGTTACAAAGTTAAATATTAAAATTCAAACTCATTAACCAACTAAATAATTAGCTTCTAACTAAACATTTAGTTAAAAGAAACTAAATATTTCATCTGAAAAATAAAAATTAGCCCCCTGCCGGTCCTGGCCAGGCTACTTTATAACGACAGTGTCGTCAGCATATAAACGTATTTTAGCTACATTTAGTCCATTTATTTGCTATTTCTCCTAAAAACTACCTGGTCCTTTAACTTGATTAACTGATTTTTGCACAGCTGTCCAAATCAACATCACACCTGTAGTTTACCTGAGTGTAAAATCTGAAAAACATTCGTTATTCACCTGGTTGTGCTTATGGTAGCTAGCTCTTTTCTACAAGTGCGAACATTTAGTTCTTCTGTTCTCTGCTCATTTCATGCATCTGTTTTCAAGAAACAAGCCGTTTAATTGCAGCGTTCTGCATCCCAACCCTGATCGCTCACATAAAGATCTTATTTCATGCGTTCTTGCTGTCAAGAAAACAAACACTCTGGGTCATTACTCTAAGAAAAGCTTTCCCAAACAGGCTGTGATAAGCAAACGCCAAACTGGATTGTTTGGAAGTCTGTGTGAATCAGGCTGAGCCTTTATCAGAGCAAAGTGATGATGGTTTCTGACAAATCTGCAAACAAGAATCCAGAGGCTCCATTTGGTCAAACTGACCAGAGCAGCAGGAACAAAAGGTGACAAAACTCAAATCAGTGAGAAACGATGGAGTCGTGAGAGAGTTTAGAGAAGAAACACAAACTTAGACCAAGAAAAATGGAAAACAGAGGGAGGGAGATTGTGAAAAGCACTAAATTTGTAATCTTGCCTCCCTTCGGAGACTCTGAACGGCGTCCAAAAGCTTTTCTGAGCAAATAGCTGACATGCTTCAGGACAGAAGTTGTTTATGTTGGGTTGCAGCACAGGAGAGAGAGGAGAGGATGCAGAAACAGGAGGGGGAGGGGAACACAGAGCCGCTAACCTCAGAGAAAACAGAGGATGTGCTGCTTTTCCTACTTCATGTCGTCAGACAGGTTCTGCTCCGGTCTTCATTCTGCAGGCCCGCCAGTGATCACATCTGAGGGAAATTTAAAAAACTTCAAATCTTTATTTCATAGAAACACAATCACAATGACGATATGGGCGTCTTTACTGCAATCACCTCAACTTACAGAAAAATAAGGTCATGGATTTATTTTACACAAAAATCCGGAGTCCAACTTTAAAATGTACAGAAAAGGATCAAGGCCAAAACAAAATTAATTCTGATTCTTCCTCAGAATTCTGACTTTAATATTCTGATTCAGAAAAAAAGTAAAAATCCTGAAGAAAAATGATCAGAATTCTGGTATGAAAATCAAAAGTTTGAGATTAAAATCTGAATTTTTGGGGAAACATAAATAAAAAATTCAGAGGAAAAAATAATTCTGAGATTTAAGTCAGATGGTTTTGATCCTTTCCCATAAACATGACACCAAGAGTCCCTGATTTCATTTATTCTTTTTTGAATTATTTTATATAGATACATTAAAAAAATAAAGACTTAAAGTAAGCGTTGCTGATGAACTGGTTTCTGTGAGCAGATCAACAGTTCTTCGGTTCGTTGGTCGGCTCAGGTGAGCCAAAGGTTTGGGACCGTCAGCAAGGATTCAGAGTCACATGGTGGGTCTGCTGAAGGCGCCGTGAGCCTGAGCCGAACCCGGAGCGAAAACTCCCAACACGTCCTGCATGCGGGGTGGTGGGGTCAGGGGTCAAAGGTGGCAAGACACTCAGCCAGCTGGTTTGGCTCAGATTCATGCCAGCGATAAATCCTCCTCCAGAGCTTAGAACCATTTTAAAGTTCGGATCCCAGTTCTGATACCTGAATCTAACTGGACCCACAGAACGGAACCAAACCGGGACACTTCAGGATGAATGATTCACATTTTGTTCAATAGGCCCTTTTCACATGACGTCACACAACTTCCGTTTTGGCTCAAAGCTGTGTATCCTTAGTTCCGGTGTACATAGTAAGTAACGATAAAGTTGTCTATTTCATATATATATATATATATATATATATATATATATGTATCTGACAGCATACATTGATCAGACAGAACACCGGAGCATGGAGTTTACACAGTCTCTAAAACATTTGCCTAAAATAAGATTTGAAGATAGATCACGATTTGCAAACCAATTTTCTCTGACAACAAAATCTAAATTAGACAAAGGCTAGAAATTCTTCACCGAACAAAACCTGTTTGACTATGAAGGTAGGTATTTTTGTTTTGCGTAACCGTTAGCTTAGCATTACTGAATTTTGTTAGCTAGCTAACTACGAGACATAACTGTTCCTTAACCAGAACTTTTTACTGGTTTTGAACTATAACGTTTTAGGCTCTAATCTTGAACAGATTATTAAATTATAGACTGGAGTTGCCACTCATCCCATAAAATAGGGGTTTGTTTGTTATAAGCAGAGATGTCCGGTGCCGCCGCTGCTTTGTAATGCCTTCTTCTAATCGGACCACTTTTTCCGGTAACGAATAATCTAACGAGCTCGTATTTCAAATCCAGTAATCAGATTGAAGTTATTTATCCAAATCACTGCGCATTAATATTTTCTTTTGTATTTATTTTTATTCCTTCTGTGCGTCTTTGGGAGAGACTCTGACAGTTAGCAGGACAGAAACATGAACAGTGCATGGAGATGCGCATTTTGTTGCTGGAAAAACAGAAATGTCGTCAAGCCCAAATGTTATTTGTGGCTTTTGTCTTGATTTTTCTAAACTCATAAAAAATAATGATTCACCGGTCGCGTTTTTTGGGGGACTTGTGTTTGAACGTGAAGTTGCTCATTTGAGCTTGGAAATGAGCAGAGATACATAATCAGCCCCAGAATATTTAAAATACTATTCTAAACAACGTTGTTGGAAGCTGTCCTTTATTTTCCATTAATGCAGAAAATGAACCTCTAAACGTTACATCACTGACAGGCGGCGGTGTATACGTTTCCTAACTGTGGCTAAAGCTGCTGCTAGCTGGTTTACTCATGATCGGAGGCTGGTTCCTTTGAATACAGTTGGAGAATGGTAAATTGACAATGACTAATAACGGTTATCTAACACGTAAACACTGTTTTATAAAACACAGAAAGTGAACCTCTAAACGTTACAGCGCTGACAGAGTATATTTTTTCCTAAATGTGGCTAAAGCTGCTGCTAGGTGGTTTACTCTCCGATCGGAGGCTGTTTGTTTTATACACAGTTAGAGAATGGTGAATTTACAATGATTAATAACAGCTATCTAACATTTAAATGCTGTTATTATTAAACTTGCATTTTATTATATCCTTAAGATTATGAGAATGCGGGAATTTTTCAGCTTGGTTCCCAAGGCAAAATCACACCGGAAGTAAAGGTACCCAGTTTTGAGTTATGGCGGCCATTGTCTGACGTCACTGTGAAAAGGGTCTATTAGCACCGCTAGCTGTATTGTACACTTGCCACTTACTCAATAAAGTTTTCCTAAAAAACGGAAGAACAAGCAGAAAAGAAACGGAACTGCTGCATAAACAACTTCAAAATAAAAGCATGAATATAAATCTCAAACTACTTGAAGAACTTTTAACAGTCAATGACCAAAATTTCAACACAAATGTTGAATTATTCAACATACAGTTTATGAAACAGCCAAAAATAAATTAAGGCCTCAGAAGCTAAATGCGCTAAATGTTTTCGGGTTAGCAAAACGCTAAGGCGCTAAGCAAAAAACTAGCTCTAATTAGCATCTTCCAATTTACTAGTAGAAATTAAATTAGGGTAGATATTAGCTTCAGACTATAACTTAGGTTAAGCTTTTAAAATATCTGCATGTCTAAAAATGTGATTTTTATTAAAAAGCAGGAAAAGCAGATAAAATGTCAGCGGAGAGCAGACAGGAAGCAGGTCAGTGCTGCTGACCTCAGAGCTCAGGATGGGATCCTCTTCCTGTTCATAACGAGTTCTTCCTGCTGCAGCGTGAAAACGTTTCCATCCTTTCAAGAAGCAACACGGCGACAGAGACGATATATTGATGTAAAGTTTAACGGCAGCAGCTGCAATAAATCAAAATCCTTGTCAGATTCGTCCAGTCCTGGTTGGACTAAACGTGACGTGGAGCGTTTCTCAGGTGCAGGCTGGGAAATCCGAGGGATTCACTAATTGTTGTGTTGCTAAGAAGCAGCAGCAACACAAACAGATTACAGGCGTGACTCATGATCTGCAGCCTGAAGGGACGCGATCACCGGCATCAAAACCGTCTGAAGTGCTAATAAATACGGTTTGCCATATTTGAATTGAGTGGTTTTCTCCAGTAAACAGGATAGTTTCGTTTCTGCAGGAGCCCAAAGCCAAACTGGACCCTCCTGACCACAACGACAGGTTTATGAAAAAAATCTGTTTCTATTTAAATCAGAGCAAAAACAAATAGATTAACTAAAGCTATAAAGAATTTCAGCTTCAATTCAGACCAACAATAAAACTAAAAGTTTAAAAGTTAACAGTTCCTACCGACTCAAAAGATTCAAAATGATAACATCTACCTGCTTTTTGAATAAATTGTGTCAAATTTTTATTTTTTCCTGTTTTTACTTTTTATTGTCTGTTCAAAATAAATAATTGTAATAAAAAATGGAGATTTCATAGGAATATCAAATCATTGTTCTGCACTTTGCACTGTCACATTATCTGTACTTTGCCATAATTGGACCTGCTGCTACTTCTTTGGCATGGTTGAGTGCCTTTAGTTAATTTAGTTGTATATATTGTTATTATTGTTATTATTATTATTGTGTGTTTGCTTATTTATACTGTATATATTTGACCTTTTGCACGGGAGCTGCAATGGAAATTTCGTTGAATTCTGTTCAGTGACAATAAATGCTATCTATCTATCTATCTATCATTCAAAAAATAAAATCTGACCAATAAAGAGGTGGAAAAAAAAGATTAAACAAAACCCCAAATTTAATCAAAACAGATGTTTGGTTTAGCTTTAGCTTCGATATTGTTAATTAATACAAAGCACATAAAATCACTAAACTATAAAATCCTTGATTTCCGGATCTTGTTTATAATGGAGTTCTGGTGCAGCTGGTAGCGCTGAGCTAACAGGGTTAGCTTTAGCAAAATGAAAGGTTTGGAAACTGAATTTGTAAAATCGGTTAAAATAGTTAAAACAATGAGAGGCTTTACTAATAATACTGAACAAAATTAACTCACCGCTTATTGTGCGTCCAAAAGCAACTTCTTCTTTTTTTTTCCTTCTTTTTCTGGGTTTTTACTGTTGGTTGACAAACCAACTTACCGCCACCTACTGGACTGGAGTGTGAATGGCAATCAGAGAGATTCCTTTTATAAAAGCTTCTTAAACAGATCTGAGTCTCATAGAGGAAGCTAGAAAACAGGAAGTGACATCATGGCTCTTACAGGAGTGAAATAACAATGCAGTTTGGTAACCAGGTGCAGCTGATGACACATGTCAGCCATTTTGGATTTTTAGAATCGATTGGATATTTGGTAAAGCATTTATTTGTGTAACTTTTTATACACTCTGCAGCCATTTTGGATTTATGGTTGTCTGAGGTTTAAACAGGACAAACCTCCTAAATGCTGAGTCATGATGTTCTGTCATTGATACCCAGGATTTGCTTTTATTTCTCACTAGAAAAGAATCGCCGAGCTAGAATCAACCAATGAGAGTTAGGAGGCGGGTCTTAGCGCTGTCAGTTGCAATCTAATATGTTGCAGCTAGCATGTGAACGCTCAAACTAGTTGGTGACTGATGATGGTGGATAAATGGTTTTCCTGTAACAGGTGTTTATCTGCCATTATCACATTTGGCAGCAAGTACATGAGTTGATTGGCAGCGTTAAGCCCCTCCTCCTGGCTCTGATTGGCTGTTTTTGACGGGAGGAATCATTAATAAGTCAGTAGGAGATCTTTTCACAGATTATCTCACAACAAACTGTCATGACATGGAGACAGTCTTAGCAAATATGTAAAAACAGAGATATTTTTTTATAAATGTACCTTTAATGTCTCAGTTTTGCTAAAATGAATCAGAAAGTAACGCCAGGGTGTCCTAATTATTCCACATGACTAAAATGTTTCCTAAATTTCTCAGCGCGCTGAAAGTCAGCAGACATTCATCTGATGACGTCTGCTGACATTAAAATCAGGAAACTGATTTATTTTAGTTGAATAAATCAGTGATCGATCGTGACCGCCGGGTTTGGATGCGGAGCTCTGGAGCGGCTCTCCCAGGGTTCTGCTGGTATGTGAGGCTCAGCCCGCCCCTTTCCGCCCCGCAGACCCAAACTCTCCGGCGGGACAGACCCACAGCTCCGGCGGCTCGCTCGGACCACCCGGACCCGAAGCGCGCGTCCTGTCCGCGGGAAGCACAGCCAGCCTGGAGCCGCCGCGTCTCATCGCCCTGATCCCGGTCCGCCGCGGCCAGGTGAGCGTCCGAACCGCTTAGCGGGAATCCAGCCTGGTTTTTAGGTAAATGTGAACTCATTTGAACTTTCCTGGTCATGCAGAGGCTTTGTCTGCAGTCAGTGTGATTCATTCAGGGGCTTTTGGAGCCGCTTTCATTGCTGCTGCTGCTGCATGAACATCATTTCAAAAACATTTTTCCACTTCGAAGATGACAAGAATAGAACAGAAATAACGTTTATTCAGGTGTACCAGCAGAAAGTTACAGATAAAACTTACAAAAACAACAAAAAAACAGGAACAAGAGGCTGAGCAAAAATAGCAGTTATTCCAGCCTATCACCGCTGTGGCATTCTGGGATTAATAATTAGACTGTTTTCTGAAGCTGAGCAGATTAGGTGCAGTTTCAGATGAAGTCGTATTATTCTGGTGTTAATGACCAAACCGTCTGCAGCAGATTCACAGATTCATATCCAAACAGGAGCAGCAGCAATAATTCACTTTATTTCCACACTTCAGCAGGGCTTTGGTTGTAATTACACGCCTGTGGAACCTCTGATTCTGTGAAACACGTCAAACAACCGGAGGGTTTAAATTTAGCAACAAGCTGGGCTCAGTGAGGTGGGCGTGATCCTGGGGTTCGGTGGCCTTTGACCCCACCGGGACCACCACGTCAGGCTGCAGCGCTGCAGCAAACAAACACCACCGATCAATAAAAACCAGAGATGGGCGCAAAAACCCGATAGCCAATCAGGCTGGGACAGATCCAGGCCGGTTCTGCAGCCGCCAGTCAGGCCGTCGCCGTCAGCAACAAATCAATTCACTACATGATCAATTAAAACTCAATCACTTCCAGTTATTGTTTTTCTCTTTCTACTGGATGATAAAAGTTTTCAGTTTGGTATTTTAGTCTCAACTAGCAGAAACTTCATGATGAACTGGATTTGTTGTTTTTATTTCTTTGGATATTTAAAATATCTTCCAGTTCCAGAGTTAAATGTTCAATAGAATTTAAAGTTTATTGATCTTTGAGGATGTTTTCTTGAAAATGGTCTCAAAACAACAATATAATCGTTTATCGCAATAACTTCTGGGGTAATTTATCACGTGGCAGCAGATGGTTAGCACAGGCATGTTTCCTTGTAGCCAAATGATTTCCAGTAGCGTCGGCACGCTGCTAGCTGATGACAAACGTTTCCTGAGGTCCTAACATTCCTCTGACCCCTCGTGACCTCCAGGTGTGACTGACGCGGCCGACGTGAAAATCGGCCGCTCCTCGACCCGCCGTGTTGATTTTCACACGGCTGAGCTCGCTGCGTTTCTCCTGCTGTCTTTGGCCTCAGTGTGAAGTTTGGAAACCTTTGACATCACCGGCGGCTGTCAGCAAATGGTCACAGTCCAGTCGACTGTCAGTGACCTCTGACCCCATGTTAACAGACGCACTGTGTTGTGAAGAGCTTCAAGCACACAATTTGGTCCTGACACCAATGACTGCAGATTAAAGGGCAAACGTTTATGATGGCATAAAACCTGCATAGATAATAACTGGGCTTTCCAAGCAGTTACAGAATTTAAAAAAAGAAAATTTTTAATGGAAATTTGGCTGTGAATAAAAAGGGAGGGAGATTTTTACAGAGACAAAGACAGAGTAGGACTTCAGTTGTTTGTGAGCATAAAGTTTGTTTCCTTTTATAATGATTTTTACTCCTCATCACTCAGAAAATGTTTATTGGGATGGATTAAATTATGACATATGAATTTATTCACTTATTTATGTATTTATTGGGTTTTATATTTATGTCTTGACTAAAAAACAAGGCTGTAAGGTTTGTATGACATGAATATGATTTATTACAGAGGCAGAAACTCCTCTAGCGGTGGCCAGGCCCCCGATGGCCACCTTTTGGGGACGCCACTGCTCATTATGTGTCATCAGTCATAGAAACTGTCTAATAATGTCAGTAGATTTGATTAAATGTGAAACTGGAGCTTTTTAATAATCCTCCTGCATTAATCTGTGACTAGCAGCATCGATATTTGGGCCTGAGAACTGAACAGTTTTAATCTGTAACATGTAAAAAGTCAGAGAGAGAAGGCGAGAACAGAAGGAAGTCGACAGAAACACAAACACAAAGAAGGAAAGTCAGGAGTGCCAGGAAACAAAGCGCTGCGGAGAGGCTGGATGTTTTCTGGAGGCATGCGAGTTTTTTCTTGGCTGCGGAGGAAACGTAGAGCTGTTTTTCTTGGACTCGGACTGAGCGCCGATGGTGAAAATAGGAGTGTAATTGAAAGTCAAGCGGTGGCCCTGAAAATCGTGGCCTTATCGCGTGTTTGTTCACCTGGTTAGTGAGTAACTGAGAGGAGAGGAAGACTGGAGCTAAAATATTCAATCGAATGTGGATTTAACTGAAAACCAGCAGAGATCCACGCAAATTTAAGAACAAGACAAATGAAAACCTGATGTAATTTAGAGGAGCTGAGGATGGCAGAGAGGAGGAGGAGAGAAAGATCCCAAACATGGTTTCAATCAGATGGTCGTAATGGAGACTCCACCGAGTGATGCTCTGCTCAGGAATGTGTTCAAACACACACGGCTCCCTTCAGACTGTGGTTACTCTGGTTTACATCTAACAAAACCATCCAAAGAATAAACTGCTCAAACGACACGGGAACATTGGAACGAAGACTGAAATCAGAGAGAAAAACCGGACTGCAGTTCTTCATCTGGTAGTTTAGCTTTAAAAAAAACAAAGTTTAATTAACTTGAATTTAACTAACTAACCAACAAAAGAAGTTTTAGGCTGTTCTCCCACCTGATAATCCAGCAGATTCAGTTTGATCCGGGACCAAAACTGCGACATTTATTACATTTTCAGCTGTTTCAGTTCATAACAACCAAACTAACCGAGAAACCTGTTCCCCTCCTTGCCTGTGGGGGCGCTGCACAAAGAACTACTGAAGAAAACGACAAAGACAAAGAAGCTAATGCTAAACTGCTAAACAGACTTTAAAATAATAGCATGAATATAAATGTATAAATACTTGAAGAATTTTTAACAGTCAGAAGCAAAAACTGATGTCATTCAGCTGAAGGTTTACAAAAATATCCAAGTAAATTATTTAACTTTTATAATTTATGCCAAGAAATTAATTCAGGCAAAGCTAAGTTTTCTAAATGTTTTCAATGTTAGCTAAAGCGCTAAGCTAAAAATGAGTAGTGACGCTGGAGTTGTTTTTTATAGTTTTGTTCTGGTTGGACAGCAGATAAAAGAGAGAAAATATTTAATATTTGAATCATACGCTCATGCTAATAACTGTTCATGAAAGACTTTAAACAGTTTAAGGTTTGTTGTTTTCATGTCAGAAAATCCTCAATAAAATGTATTTTAAAACAGTTTGTCTGCAATGAGAATTAGTGATAAATAATAATGTTAAATATTGTTAAATTGTCTGGGGAAGCTTCTCTTGAACTCTTCATGCGTTCACAGCTTTAATTCCTCTAAATTTAGACGTTTTTTCTCTGCTGTATTTTCCCCATTTTCTGCTCTAATTAATTTGTTGAAGTTAATTAGATTTTGACGGGCAGGTCAGCTAACAGCTAACAGGCTCTGAGCAGAGGGATGACGGGAGAGACTAGGATTACAGGATAATCCAGGCTGCTATCAACGCTTCCCTACTTTTCTGATTTCTAAGACAAAGACAGACAATCTGGGATTAAACCATTAAACCTTCAGATTTAATGCTGTCAGGCTTGTTTTTGTGATATTTCATGTCATTTTGAATCTCTATGATTCTGCATAGCTAATAATAAACGTTTCAGCGAGGAGCAGAGAAGAAGAGTTGTTCATTAAATACCTGGCAGGAAGTTTTGGAGGTTCTTCCTGTTGTGTTTAAGGTCTTTTAATGGGATTTTATCCAGATAAACTACATCTGCGGTTTGCCTCAGAGTAATTAGGAACGCCTGCCTGCGTTTCCTGGAGCTACAGCTGAAACCAGAAGTTTACAAACAATACATAAAAAGATATGCATTTTTTCACACGAGCTGCATTTCCATTATAAATGTGCGACAAACCTGATCTATTATCCGCCAATATATAAAAAAAACAATGCGGTTTTTCCATTAAATAAGACACACAATTAAAATCACATGAATAAGTTTGTTTATGTGATAAGACATAAAAAAAAGATGCAACGTAATCATCCTCCTACAACTTCCTGTCGTCGTCTTTGTCGTTTCTGCCAGTAGTAACATCCTGTTGTTGCTCATGCGAGTCCTGTGATGTGAAAAAAAACATTTCTATTGTATTTTAGTGAAATAATTTGGATTCAGCTGAAAAACTGCCTCATCCTGGCACAAAAACTTATGGAAAATTTTTACTTTTTAAAATTTCCATGTGGGAAATTGTTTTGTCATTTCAATTTCACATTTTATTGTAAATGGAAACGCAGTTGGAAAATTCACATGATGTAGAGTGTCTAAACCTTTGACTTTGAATAAAGTTATAGAAATTGCCTAAAATTCTCTCATTATTCTGGCATTTAGCAAATAGAAAAATATTTGGTAATCCTAATTTACCTGAAACAAGAAAAGTTTATTCTGGTTTCATCTCAGTGTGAAAAAAACAGTATGTCTTTTGTGTATGCAAACTTCTGGTTTCAGCTGTTTGGGACGAGTTTACGCTTTAAAAACTTAGGAAATCCCGTTTTCCTCTGGCTCTGCATCGCCTGCGCTGCTCTGCTGCATGTCTGCGACGCCCCTCTGCCAGCGGCCGCCCTGGGCAGCCGGCGCAGGGCCAGCCTGGTCTGCGGTCAGCGGCAAATTACAGGGGCCGCCTCGGCCCTGATGCCATCCTGCGTGTTGTGAACCGTAGCGGCTCATTAATGACGCCAGGCTGGGCTTTGGTTGTGTGGGAAGCCTGGAGACGTTTAGCTGCTGTGAAAAACCTCTAAAGAGAAACAGAGGGGCATTTTTTAGCTCTTTGTGCTATCAAAATATTTTTAGACGGGATATCAATTACTCTTCTGGAACAGAAAACATGTGGCAAAAAGCCAGTTTGCATGGTTTTACAAAGACTTAAGAAGAAGAAAGGCAGCAAACACGAACAAAAGCAGAACTAAGCAGAAGGTTTTACGGTAGAGATAAAGTGTAAAAAGAAAATGAACTGTAATTATCAACAGGAATTACTAGGACAGTGATGGAAAACAATAAGAGTTAAAAATTGAACTTTATCTACCTTCATGGTTTGAAGCCTGACGGATGTAGAAACTTTACTGAAATAGACGCAGAAACAAACCTGTATAAGACGGTTTCAGCTGCAGTCCTGCTTCAGGGAAACCGAAGTAATAATTAAAAACATATTTTACATTTTTCTGTCTGTCTGGTCTATTTATGTTGATAAAACTGTAGTTAAAAATATCAGTAGTTTTTAGCTTCGCATCGTTACGAGTTTAAACCACTTTGTAGTTAAATTTAGAGGCTATTTTTAAAAAGTAATAGTGAGATATGATCTCTATCTATTATATATCTGTCAGTCCGATCCATTTATATAGCTAAAGCTACTAAAAGTTGCTAAAAATGCTAATTTTCCACCATAACAGCTAGCTACCGCAGGAAGTTAGAAAAGCATCAGTTTAAGACTGAAGAGAAACTGCTTCTAAAACTAATAGGCTGGTTAATATTTATTGTTTTTATCTTGTGTCAAAACTAAAAACTGAACAGTTAGTGTCCAGGATGTGTGGGGTCTGCAGAGCTATTAGCTTTCCTTTTCCTGACCCTTGACCTGCACAAGTCCTGAGTGGAGGGAATTAAAGAGAAAGTTTCTACGATGTATTGTTTGGGCTACTACTAATAATTACTTTGAACTTTTATTACAATACAACCATAAAAATCAATAATAAAATGATTTTTTGGTCAGTTCTCTCCGCGTTGCAGCGTTCTGTGGGTTTTATAGTCAGTAATCTGAGCATCGGCTGCAGTAATTATCATCTCTTCCTGTCTGACTCTGCCTGTTCCTGCACTGATCTGATGTTCTGACCGAGGCGTCGGCCTGAGCAGCTGACAGTCCGGCTGCTGAAATGTGAGCGAGACACAACAGGAAGAGCAGAGGCACGAAGTCCTCCCATGTGGGGATGAGAAGCAGATTCTGGTTTGCAGCACAGAGGAGGACTGTGGGCTAAATTTAGCCGGTTCCACGCCAGCGGACACTTGGAATCCTAAAAACCTCTGGGACAGATTATAGGGAAAACGGGACGTTTTGATTCTCAGCATTGGTGTCTCTGAACCGCAGCAATGTTTCATATTTACATTATTACAGCAGCAGATGAAAAGCACTCAGAGTCTCCAGGTTTAACACAGATGTCTTTCCTCTCCATAGATGCCCTGTTCCCGTTTCCAGGCCAAATCCTGGAGCGACCCGCAGAACCAACAGGAACCCAATTGAACCCGGTTCCCTCAGGTTCTGCCTCTTTAACTTCTTCAATGATGCGAAACATCAAATCAAAGAAATTGGTTTGTAAATAATGAACAGAGCCTGGCGAAGAGTTTAGTCCTGCAGACCTGGATTTGCCCTTCAATCTTGGAAAAACTTGAACTAGGACCAAACTTTGAGCTGAGGTTTGTTCTTTGGTTTCGGTTCGGATCTTTGCTGGGAGAACATCAACCAGGTTCTGTGGTCATGAATCTTCAGGAGAAGCTGTCCGGCCTCAAAGGCCTGGTGTCCCCCGGCCGGCGGCGCCATAAAGGCGACCTGACGGCGGATATGATCAGCCCTCCGCTGGGCGACTTCCGCCACACCATGCACGTGGGACGCGGCGGCGACGTCTTCGGAGACACGTCCTTCCTGAGCAACCACGGCGGGTCGGCCAACGGCGGCGACGCCGACTCCGTCTCCTCACCCGACAACAAGATCGGCGCGTTTTTCTCTAGGACGCTGCGTCACATCCGGCGGGGCTCGGACAACCGACCCCGGGACGCAGTGAAGGAGTTGTCGCCGCCGCCGCCCGCCGTGTCGCCCATCATCAAGAACGCCATCTCCCTCCCGCGGCTGGACGTCGACACGCCTAACGGGAGTCCCACCGCCAGGCCGCTGTTCCCCGGATCCCCGCCGGACCGGGAGAAGAGCTCCTACGGTGAGTCGGAAAAATCTCCTGGTATTTAAACAATGGAGCCAAAAATAGCTTCAGAGCCAGGGCCGCACTTACTGGGCGGGGGGCCCTGGGCTGGGGACAGTATGGTGGGAATGACAGAACATTAATAGGTAGTCTTATGCATTAGTATTAACTGATACATGTAAAGTAATGAACTGTAAAGACGAATTAATTAATAATAATAAAAAAAGAAAAATCTTTTGGCCTCCCCAAAAATTGTGGCCCTGGGCTACTGCCCCTGTAACCTGGCTTACAGTACCTTCCTTTAGAAATTTATTGTTTTTGCTCTTGAACTCCACACTTTTTAGATTAACAAAACTGCTTAACTGTCAGACAAAGACAGCCATTGAAAATAAAAAGTTCGTAGTACATGACTGGCACCTTACTCAGAGACACAGTCAACCAGTGGTGGACTTTTCTGTTAGCAGTACTGCTAACTAAAACGCTAGCTGCTCTAACCCTTCAGCACTAATCATTAGCAGAGGAGCGCCCACCACTGGCTAATGTTCAGGTAGCTGTACGAAGAGTCCCCACGAGGAGCAATTGGTCCCCACAATGTAGAAAATCGTCCCCACAAGGTATTACAAACAAACGCGCGCGCGCGCACACACACACACACACACACAGACTGCTTGAGCTGTGTGTGAGGCCCAGACAGCTCCATCTCTGTTTTCACAACAAACGCTGCTGATTATGAGCTGAGGGGATTTATGAGGACATCTTGGACAAATCTGTCTCTAGAGGACTGAACTCGGCTAACCCAGACGGTAGCTTGTTGTCTGTAGCGTTAAGCTAACGTCGGTTGACTCATCTGACCTTTGCCCTTGTTTTTCTCTGCAACAGTGCTGCAGTTTCATCTGAAGGGAAAACATTTCAAGTTGAGCCTTGGGACAATTTTGGGATTTAGAGGCGCTCCCCGTCTTAATCCCAAAATAGCAGAGCAAACCCAGATGATGTCATGTTGGCTTCCCAGCAGAGATGAACGGGGCGTTCGCAGAATCAAACAACCGCTCAAATAAAACATCATAAAACAAAATGTACTCAATACGAAGATCATCAAACTAACAGCAAACATGACTGGAATTATGATTTCAGTTTTTAAGGTAACAAATGTATCCAAACCAAGCAAGACTAATGGAAAAGTAATCACGCCCCAGACCTAACGACTGCTTAAACATCTTCATCTAGTAGCTAAACCCTCATTTTTTAAAGGAAATAAACATTTTATTGCCTAAAAGTCAATAACTAGTGAATATTTGATCATTTGTAGCAAAGGATTCATCTCCAGCTAAAAATCATTTTAATAGCAACATATCTGGGGATTATGTTTGGATTAATTGAGTAATAATTGGATGGAAAATGAGTTTTTGTGTTTTTACAGAAACAACCAGGTGAAGCTAAAACTGCCGTTAGTACTGAGTAGAACAGATTTACAGACAAGGTTTTTATTTATCTAAAATGTAAAATATTTTTCACTCCATCTTCAGTTTGGAGGAGTTGGAAAGCAGATCATGTTGGTTTCTAAAATATTCGAGCTGGTGGTTTTCTGCTCATGGTGCCACAGGCTGCAGGGCCAACAGAAACATTTCAGCCCCTCGTTGGTACCAAAGCTGCCAGGAAAGGCTGTGCTGCCCCCTGCTGGATCTGCGCGTCATCATGAGGACCAGCAGCTACAGGTTTTACCTCAGAGAACAAATGTTTTGTCAAATGGGCCAAAATTAGAGTCACAATTACCAACAGGCCAAGAAGATAGAAACAAATGTAAAAAATGAAGCTATTTTTGTTTGTTATTTAGTGGATTTAAGTCAGGAAAAATCTGCTGACGAAGCTCGGTGATGAAAAGATAAATCCTTTCCGTCATATTTTCCATTGTAAGAACGGTATGCTGGTAATAATGTTGAAACGCCTCCATCTGAACAGAAATCTGTTTGGCTTCACCTGATAGAAGATCTTTGTCTGCAGAGATGAGCTACTCTCACCGTGAAACCTTCTCAGTTTGTTTCAGCCAGAAACCAAAACGTTTGGTTGTCATTTTAAATGACAGAACATGGTTCTGATGGTTCTGATGGTTCTGATGGTTCTGTTGGTTCTGATGGTTCTGATGTTCTGTTGGTTCTGTTGGTTCTGATGTTCTGTTGGTTCTGTTGGTTCTGATGTTTCTGATGGTTCTGTTGGTTCTGATGGTTCTGTTGGTTCTGATGGTTCTGATGTTCTGTTGGTTCTGATGTTTCTGATGGTTCTGTTGGTTCTGATGGTTCTGTTGATCTGATGGTTCTGTTGGTTCTGTTGGTTCTGATGGTTCTGATGTTTCTGTTGGTTCTGATGGTTCTGTTGGTTCTGATGTTCTGTTGGTTCTGATGATCTGATGGTTCTGTTGGTTCTGTTGGTTCTGATGTTTCTGTTGGTTCTGATGGTTCTGTTGGTTCTGTTGGTTCTGTTGGTTCTGTTGGTTCTGATGTTTCTGTTGGTTCTGTTGGTTCTGATGTTTCTGTTGGTTCTGATGGTTCTGTTGGTTCTGATGGTTCTGATGTTTCTGTTGGTTCTGATGGTTCTGTTGGTTCTGATGGTTCTGATGGTTCTGATGGTTCTGTTGGTTCTGATGGTTCTGTTGGTTCTGATGGTTCTGATGGTTCTGTTGGTTCTGATGGTTCTGTTGGTTCTGATGTTCTGTTGGTTCTGATGATCTGATGGTTCTGTTGGTTCTGATGTTCTGATGGTTCTGTTGGTTCTGATGTTCTGTTGGTTCTGATGATCTGATGGTTCTGTTGGTTCTGATGTTCTGTTGGTTCTGTTGGTTCTGATGTTCTGTTGGTTCTGATGTTCTGATGGTTCTGTTGGTTCTGATGTTCTGTTGGTTCTGTTGGTTCTGATGTTCTGTTGGTTCTGTTGGTTCTGATGTTCTGATGGTTCTGTTGGTTCTGATGTTCTGTTGGTTCTGATGATCTGATGGTTCTGTTGGTTCTGTTGGTTCTGATGTTCTGATGGTTCTGTTGGTTCTGATGGTTCTGTTGGTTCTGTTGGTTCTGATGGTTCTGTTGGTTCTGTTGGTTCTGATGGTTCTGATGGTTCTGTTGGTTCTGATGGTTCTGTTGGTTCTGTTGGTTCTGATGATCTGATGGTTCTGTTGGTTCTGTTGGTTCTGATGTTCTGTTGTTTCTGATGGTTCTGATGTTCTGTTGGTTCTGATGGTTCTGTTGGTTCTGATGGTTCTGTTGGTTCTGATGGTTCTGTTGGTTCTGTTGGTTCTGATGTTTCTGTTGGTTCTGATGGTTCTGTTGGTTCTGATGGTTCTGTTGGTTCTGATTGTTCTGATGGTTCTGATGGTTCTGATGGTTCTGTTGGTTCTGATGGTTCTGTTGGTTCTGATGGTTCTGTTGGTTCTGTTGGTTCTGATGGTTCTGATGTTCTGTTGGTTCTGTTGGTTCTGATGGTTCTGATGGTTCTGATGGTTCTGTTGGTTCTGATGTTCTGATGGTTCTGTTGGTTCTGATGGTTCTGTTGGTTCTGATGGTTCTGTTGGTTCTGATGATCTGTTGGTTCTGATGGTTCTGTTCTTCAGGTCTGGATTCCGGGTTCGTCACTCTGCCCCGTCTGTCCCGGTTGGACCGCCAGCAGCCGTCCATCTCCTCCAACGTTCACCGCGGCTCTCTCACCGATCAGACCGACGCCATCTTGTCTCCCTGCTCTGCCGCCATCGTGACCTCTGAACATAAACGGACGACCCGCGCTGCGTACTCCGACTCCTTGCCTTCCCTCACGTCCCTGGACACCTTCACCTTTGACCTCGGCCCGTCCCTAATGAGCGAAGTGTTCGGGCTGATCGACGGGCGCCCGGAGGAGAGCGGCGCCGCGTGGCGGGCTTTGGAGGCGGAGTCGGCGTGCGGGTCGGACGGTTCTGCCACCGTGTCCTTCGTGGACTCGTTGCTGAGGGAGGACGGCGGCGGCGGCGGGACGAGTCCTCACAGGTGTGAGGAGGAAAGCGCGGCGAGGGGATTCTCCGGGGAAGTACCGGACGTGCTGCTGGGTTCTGCTGAGCGGGTCGGGATCCGGATGGAGAACGAGCGGTTTCAGAGCGCTACCGACGTGCTAGCACGCCACTACGGCGTCGGCCTCTTAAAGGGACAGAACAAGATGGAGGAGCTCCGGAGTCAGCCCAGGAAGAAGATATCCTACAGCTTCATGGACGATGAGGACGAAATCAAAGTCTGACAGGAAGGAACCAAACGAACCTTGTTGACGGTGACCTTCCTGAAGAGGTCAGGACTCAACAACAAACATGTCTGTCAGGTGTTGCACAAAATCAGGAGATTTTCTCTAAGAATGAGCTTTTTAGGGAGTCTGTCACTTTAAATCCAAACAAGCTGCTGCCTACAGTGAAAATGGCTGCAAAAAGATGCACAATTATATGACCATACATCTTAGAAAGGCAGAAGTGGCGTCTCCTGCACAACCAACAATGCAGCAAGTTATAAGGGATATTATAGATGGAAAAAGAGTAAATTTCCACCAAAAACTAGAAAATTTGAAATTAATTTCTGAAATTTTCTAGAAAAGGTCAAACATGTTAAAGTTCAGCAAATTTTGAAACTCATAAGGGTTGCCAAAAAAAGCAGCATAGATCATCTTCAGGGAGGATAAAAACGACTTTATGTGGAAGTTACACAGCCTGCCGTTCGCCTGGTTCCCCTCACACTTCCTGTTCTGCAGCAGCGACGTTCTGTGTGAGAGGAAGTCCGAACCAAACTGCAACTCTACAAACAGATTTCACTCAGGAACAAATCACACAAAAAGGGAACAGAAGTTATTAAAACGGCAGATCTAGAGTTTCTAGAATGGTGCAGAATGGAAACACTTAAAGGAGCTTCGCCTGTTTCCAGAAGCAAACAAACGTTTTATCAGGATTTAATGTGACAGACCAGCAAAGTGACGAACAAAAGGCAAACCGACGTCTGAAGGTGATTTGTTGACTTGGTTTTACCAGGAATGTCAGAGGAAAGGAAGTTAATTAAATACATTTTATTAAAGTTTCCTTCAGTTTCTGTTCACCATTTGAAAAGTTAGTCAGAAAATAACAGCAATAATTTGGGTTATTTAACCTGTTAGAGAAAAAATGGTGCTCATTTCTATTTTTACCATGTTGTTCATTTAGAAACATCACAAACTGAACATTTAGATATTTTGACTAGAAACTAAATAATTCAGACAAATTTGCTGCAAATTAAATATTTAATTTGCAAACTAAATATTTAGCTCACAGGCTAAGTAAGCTAAATGTTGAAAGTAAATATTTAATTAAAAGTTAAACTTTTACCTCCAAATTATATATTAAGGTATGAAACCAAACATTTAGCTTCAAAGTAAGTATGTAGTTAAGGAGCTAAGCGTTTAGTTTGAGGATCAATTTTTAGTTTAATAACTAAATATTTATTTGCAAAATAAACATTTAGTTTGGAATAAACTATTTAGCTTCAAATTATACATTTAGATCATGAGCTAAATATTTAGTATGAATATAAATATACATAGTTTAAAAGCTAAATATTTAGTTTGAAACTGATATTTATAAATGAATAATGAAGATGAGACAAAAATGTTTTTCTCTTGCAAGCTAAAAAAACTCAAATAATTGCTGTTAATTTTTTACACTGTAGCTTTTCTAATACCCTTCCCTTCATGTTGAAGCAGCTAGCTGTTAGCTGCTGACAGCTAGCTGCTGGTCAGCCATGTTGGACGCTGCAGGCTAACCCTGTAGCTGCTCTTTGCTGCTGCAGATCTTCTCTATAAACACAAAGTGCACCTTCTTTATTGTTTCTATGAAGTTTTGCCTTTAAGGGACGAGTTTATAAGTTTTTATTACATTCCTGTACATGAAGATATTAGCTGAACTATGAATATGTAAGAGCACCTGCAGTGCCGCTACGCAGCATCAGTTATAAAAGATGATTATATGAATGAACAATAAAGACATTTTTAATTAGATTTCCATTCATTTACATGTGTTTTTAGTTTGACGAACAGAAACACAAAACGGGATGATTTTCTCAGCTTCCATCAGTTGAACACCAACAGCTGCTTCAGGTCTGCAGACCATCAGATGTAAATAGACAATAAATAAATGACGTGTTTGGGGATAAAACGTTACAATCGGTGGAGTGATGTGGAAGTGGGCCAGAGTGCGACGGCGCCTCACTGCGCCACGGAGGGAAACGGTTTGGGCTGCGAAGGCGGCGGGAGAGGCGGCGGGCAGCTCGGCGCTCTGACTCCGCCCCTTTTCGGCGCAGGCTTTTTCACGCTGGTGGGCGGAGCACCCGGCGCCGTCGTGGCGTCGGCGGCCGGGGCTGAGGCTGGAGGGGGCGGAGCTTGAGCCTTGGGCGGTCCCGGCGCTCTGGGTTTGGAGAACTGGACTGATCCCACCGGCTCACTGGTTTTGGTCAGGTTGAAGGTTCGCTTCGCTGAAAAGGAAACAAACAAAATGGACCTTAAACCAAGTTCTGCTGCTCCGCTTTAGTTACATAATAATTACATCAAGGCTGGAACAATTAATCGGAATAAATCAGATTAATCAATAATTGGAATAATCATTAGTTAATTTTATAATCTATTAATTGTTAAGAGTAATAGATCCAGTTTGCAAACTTTCACAGTAAAAAATTAACAATAATTTGGGCTATTTAACCTGTCAGAGTAAAAGGAAGTATGTGAGCTATGCTAGCTTGACTTTGACAACTTTGACATGTAGATGTGCTGCAGAATTCAGAGTTTCGGTTCAATATAAGAACTGACAGCTCATCAGCAGAGCAGGTGGTTAAATGAGCTGATCAACCATCTGTTGACCAGAGAGAACCCAGAGAGTAGACTG
The DNA here is from genome assembly GCF_051168715.1 of Poecilia mexicana. Lineage (NCBI taxonomy): Eukaryota > Metazoa > Chordata > Actinopteri > Cyprinodontiformes > Poeciliidae > Poecilia > Poecilia mexicana. The sequence continues at coordinate 1,278,510 of NW_028263388.1, forward strand.
GACCAAAAATCAACAATACGATTCCTGATAAACACTTGATCGATATCAATCAATAACATGTCTGATAGAATATTCAATATATAGAGCCGCACGGCATTCTGGGAGATGCTAGCCACTCAACCTGTCATTGCCAGCTCAGCTAGGTTGGTAGCATCAACTACCTCACTCACTCTTTGGTTGCCTGGCAACAACATGCTAAGGAACCCGTTTCCCCACCGTTCTTCATAACTGCTAAAAAATAAAAACCGGATAAAACAGGAAAAGTCACACCCAGTTTGGTGGCATTTCAAATATCTCAAACAAAAAACTAATCAATAATTATTGATGTCGACTGATATGAACCGTTTATATTATGACGGGTTTTTCAGCCGTATTGAGCCCAAACGTACAGAGAGAGAGAGAACATGTGAACCCGATGCAGGACCTGCTTCTGCAGGGCAGCAGTCAGAAATACTGACCCAGATACCTGCTGAGATTTTTCATCCCTTTTAAAAGCTGCAGGGTCAGCTGTTGCCGGGTAAATAACCATTCTGTAGGCTGGGTCACAGAACCATCAGCTGATTTCTAGTTAAAGTGATCAGATTCTGGTCATTTGTAAGAAACGGTTCAGAGTTTGAGGAGATGTTTCCCTCTCTGCTGTGGAAATCGATCTGCTGACATTTTGGTCAGTGGTGTGAGAAACTTCCTGTTTCCTGTGTACATCCTGGATGTTAAAAACCAGATCACTAGTTTCTGTTTCTAATTTCTCGTGCTGCTTTAACAACCACAAGAGGAAATAAACAACTGATACCAGATAAAAAAAGAAAAAACCCTCAAACTGTGAAGGACACACATCGGGACCTCAGGTGGAAAATCTTCAACTTTTAAAACTTTTTTACCTTTTATTTACATAAATATTAATAATGTGAAAATGCTGAGTCGGTAGTCCTGCCATGCTTACGTTTGTACGGTGACGCTATCGTCAGAGTCGCCTTGGGAGAATCAGGCGGCGCCTCCAGAATGGGCTCCAGCTGGGCCTGGTCCAAACTCTGCCTCTGGGTGAGATTCCTCGTCGGAGCGGCCGGGTTTGGCACCGTCACCCTGGGAGACGGAGTCGGGATCTGGTCCTGCGTGGATCCGGATCCAGAGGACGACCTGGGAGCTGGAGCTGTGCTGGACTCGGACGAGCCGCTGGATGCTGCGTTCTGATTGGCTGCCAGGTCAGAGGCGGGGCTTCCCCACGTGGTGCCGCTGCGGCTGCCAACAGAACCGGATTTAGCCCGGAAGACGCCGCCGCTGTCCTGAGAGGCCGTGCTAACGGGAGGAAAACCAGGAGCTTCTTAACGAGGCAACAAACTATTTTAAAAGCAAAAGTTTAAACTTATAATCCAATAAGCCTCACACATTCCAAATTACACACTTAAGCTAATCTGCTAATAGGAGAGCTAATCTTTAGTCTAACACTCTACCGTTTTTACTCACTTTGAAAACTTTTAGTGCACGTAGCTTCCCCTAACTGGCTTTTTCCATATAAATTCTAATGCTCAAGCTAACATATTAGCATTAGCTTCTGCTAAAAACCATGTTGTCGTACCACAACATGGAACAAATGTTTATGATTAGTGTCTTATAGTTAGCGCAGTTAGCTCTTTGTTAACGGTAGCCACCGTTTAGGTATAATTCTTTGTGTTGAACCCTGAGCTGTTCATTTCAGCTGATGTGGAGGAAATGTTCCTCCTGCCTTCAGCAGCACCTGTTTGTTTTGGAGAGGGGCAGGTGGAAGGAGGAGCAGGAGGATGTGGACGAAGAGGAGGACATGGTTCTGCTCAGTCGGTCCTTCTCTGAGAAGAAGGTCTGGGCAGCAGGAGCTGGAGCATCTGGGACTTCAGGAAACTCAGGGATCTCAAAGTCAACAGCTGGAAACAAAAGGATGACGCCATCAGACATTATTTCATCTTAACCAGATGATCAGCTTTCCTGTCGTTATTTATATTAGTTACAAAACCACAAAACTTATCTGGGGTTTTCTGAAGCTGGTGCTGAGCCAGCTAACGCTGCAAACCCCACATGCATGCTAAAGGAGAGCGCCCCAGCAGCTAGCGCTGCGGTTTCACTTTGGCCTGCTGTGTTAGCTGTGGTTTGAGTTTGTAGAGCAACCAGAGGCTCAGAGAGTGTGCAGCAACTAGAGCAGCAACTAGAACAGCAACTAGAACAGCAGCAACTAGAGCAGCAACTAGAGCAGCAACTAGAACAGCAGCAACTAGAGCAGCAACTAGAGCAGCAACTAGAACAGCAGCAACTAGAACAGCAACTAGAACAGCAGCAACTAGAACAGCAACTAGAACAGCAGCAACTAGAACAGCAGCAACTAGAACAGCAGCAACTAGAACAGCAACTAGAACAGCAGCAACTAGAGCAGCAACTAGAACAGCAGCAACTAGAACAGCAGCAACTAGAGCAGCAACTAGAGCAGCAGCAACTAGAGCAGCAACTAGAACAGCAACTAGAACAGCAGCAACTAGAGCAGCAACTAGAGCAGCAACTAGAACAGCAACTAGAACAGCAGCAACTAGAACAGCAACTAGAACAGCAGCAACTAGAGCAGCAACTAGAACAGCAGCAACTAGAGCAGCAACTAGAACAGCAGCAACTAGAGCAGCAGCAACTAGAACAGCAACTAGAACAGCAGCAACTAGAACAGCAACTAGAACAGCAGCAACTAGAGCAGCAACACCGCTTCACATTTCTGTGTTTCAAATCTAACTTACACTGCAAAAACTAAATTCCATCAGGTGAATTCAGTTTAGTTTCTTTTACACTTAAAATAAGACAAAATAAACTTACAAGCTGATCAAGACACAGGAACTTGTTTTAAGTAAATATATCTTTAATATTGATGTAAAAAAAACTGTTCCTTTGGCAGATTATTTTACTTACATGGGAAAAATGTCTTGAATTAAATAAATACAGTAACATTTTAACAATATTAAGGTCTTATTTCTTGCTGAAAAGTTACTTATAAGTCAGTTTTGTCTTATTTCCAGTGTCCTAAAACGTTTGGAGTATTACTTGGTGAGATTTTGTGTTTTTTACAGTGTAAACATGCAAACAGAAAATAAATGATGTTCTTAATGGTCTGAAAAATAAATCTGAAGGAGATGGAACTACAGAAAGAATCACTAAATATGTAAATCACCAGATTAAGGAAATCTCTTACATGGGCATTTTGAAGTTTACAGACGTAAAGTGTTGAGTTTACCTTCTGGGAACAGGCTGGAGCTGTACTGGATCAGCGGCTCGATGACCATCACCACCTGGACCGAAGACGCTGCAGCCATGTCGAACAGAGCGGCTTCCCTGAACAAACAAGAACCGCCCAACATCAAACATAAACCGGTCCCACTCCGGCCTTCAATGCAGGTAAATAAGTTTTCTGACATATAAAGAGTCAGAAGCTTGTTGGCTAGAAACGGTGAATTGATCCCATTTGCTGCCAAACTAACAGCAGGAAACGTTTGAGCTCTGTGGAGCAAACAGACGGATTTAATCTGAACCATGAAAATACCTCAGGAACAAGTAGCATCTTGTTTCCTGTCGTTGCTATCGATGTCAGTAGAAAACGTCCCTGATGATTAAACAAATCAGAAACTAGATGGGAAATCATCCATAAGCTCAAAATATTAATGACTATTAGCCGATTCATTTTTCCCTCCATGTTTAGCCCAAACATCTGTCTCTGAGCTAGCTAAATATTTGGCTAATATGCAAATTCACCTGCCAAACAGCAGAAGTGGACTATCAAAATAAAAGCTGGGTCTTGAGAACTTCTATATAAATCACTGTTGCTGTAGATTATTGGTAAAAGTCTGTTTTAAACGGCTCATTTGTTTAAAGAACTAAGGTGAAAAGGTGACATGAAGCGATTTTATAAATGTTATTACACGTTCAAGGTGTTAAAACGTGTAATAACGTTTAACGCCTAAAGTTAAACACGGATTCTCCCCAGCGCTGCTCTGTTTGCCTGCTGGTCTCCCTCTGGGTTTGACCTTTCTGGGGAGGTCACCACAGAAACGGGGCGTGCTACGCACCCTTCAGCGCGCGGCCACAGCAGGTTGGGGCCCAGGACGATGGCGATGTTGCTGGGCGTCATCTTGTTGACGGCCTGCTGCTCCGACAGCAGGAACAGGAACTGGACCAGGTACCTGGACCGACAGCAGAAGGTGAAACAGGAAAACCAAGAGCTGTTCCTAAAGCTTCACCCCGAACATTGAGCTGGATGAGAACAACTGAAGCTAACATGCTAACGCTTAAACTGTAAATATCATCCCCAACTAAATCATATTTACTCGTCGAGTTAAACTTTCTGCTGGTTGTGTGTCTTCTAGATACCATGATGAGATTTACGGTTATATGACTGAACTCATCTTTCAGAGCTGAATAAATTCATATAAAACAGTTTGCAACATTTTATCTCAGTAACCCAAAGATAACATCAGTAACATGGCTTCAGGTCGGCCACCATCTTGGTTCTGGGTTGGACCAAAAACAGTCACTGAAACGTTTGTCTGCTGAATTCTACCTGAAAGTGAACCAAACTTCAATGGCCTTAATCTCAGAATACTGACTTTAATCTCAGAATACTGACTTTAATCTCAGAATACTGACTTTAATCTCAGAATACTGACTTTAATCTCAGAATACTGACTTTAATCTCAGAATACTGACTTTAATCTCAGAATACTGACTTTAATCTCAGAATACTGACTTTAATCTCAGAATACTGACTTTAATCTCAGAATACTGACTTTAATCTCAGAATACTGACTTTAATCTCAGAATACTGACTTTAATCTCAGAATACTAACTTTAATCTCAGAATACTGACTTTAATCTCAGAATACTGACTTTAATTTCCTCAGATCAAAAGTCCAAATTCTTTGTTTTCTTGGTTTTACATCTGAAGTGTGGCTGAGTGATGTAAACATCAACCAAACTGCAGTACCTCCATTCGACTCAAAGAGGGCAGCACTGAGGCAGTTTTAGACTAAATTAAACAAATTTTAACTAAATGTCAAAAATCTGCACAGGAGCAAACCAGACAGTTAATCTGCTCAACGAGTTGATTAGGGGTTCTGTTGAGAGGTTGCTAACACTAGTTATCTTACTTGAATTGTAATTTTTACTATGATGAAACAAAATTTAGATCCCAGATAACTGCTAGTCAAAAGGAAAAGAAAACTTCCTTTACAATAAAACGTCTGAACAGAATATTTCCTCAGATGTTGTTCCATATTTATATGCAACATAATGCAAACTGTCCCTCAGCAGCCAATTTGAAATTCACCAGCAGTGTTATCGATGTTAGCACGGTTCATCCGACCTTCAGAGTGAAATGGATCGCTGTCACGGGCACAGCTGAGGTTGTTGTAGTTTGTTGTAGTTTGAACAGACCTGAGGTTGTATAGTTTGTTGTAGTTTGAACAGACCTGAGGTTGTGTAGTTTGTTGTAGTTTGAACAGACCTGAAGTTGTTGTAGTTTGAACAGACCTGAGGTTTTGTAGTTTGATCAGACCTGAGGTTGTTGTAGTTTGTTGTAGTTTGAACAGACCTGAGGTTGTGTAGTTTGTTGTAGTTTGAACAGACCTGAGGTTGTGTAGTTTGTTGTAGTTTGATCAGACCTGAGGTTGTTGTAGTTTGATGAGACTTGAGGTTGTTGTAGTTTGAACAGACCTGAGGTTGTTGTAGTTTGATCAGACCTGAGGTTGTTGTAGTTTGATCAGACCTGAGGTTTTGTAGTTTGAACAGACCTGAGGTTGTTGTAGTTTGAACAGACCTGAGGTTGTTGTAGTTTGATCAGACCTGAGGTTGTTGTAGTTTGAACAGACCTGAGGTTTTGTAGTTTGAACAGACCTGAGGTTGTTGTAGTTTGAACAGACCTGAGGTTTTGTAGTTTGAACAGACCTGAGGTTGTTGTAGTTTGAACAGACCTGAGGTTGTTGTAGTTTGAACAGACCTGAGGTTGTTGTAGTTTGAACAGACCTGAGGTTGTTGTAGTTTGAACAGACCTGAGGTTTTGTAGTTTGAACAGACCTGAGGTTGTTGTAGTTTGAACAGACCTGAGGTTGTTGTAGTTTGAACAGACCTGAGGTTTTGTAGTTTGAACAGACCTGAGGTTGTTGTAGTTTGTTGTAGTTTGAACAGACCTGAGGTTGTGTAGTTTGTTGTAGTTTGAACAGACCTGAGGTTGTTGTAGTTTGAACAGACCTGAGGTTGTGTAGTTTGTTGTAGTTTGAACAGACCTGAGGTTGTGTAGTTTGTTGTAGTTTGATCAGACCTGAGGTTGTTGTAGTTTGATGAGACTTGAGGTTGTTGTAGTTTGAACAGACCTGAGGTTGTTGTAGTTTGATCAGACCTGAGGTTGTTGTAGTTTGATCAGACCTGAGGTTTTGTAGTTTGAACAGACCTGAGGTTGTTGTAGTTTGAACAGACCTGAGGTTGTTGTAGTTTGATCAGACCTGAGGTTGTTGTAGTTTGAACAGACCTGAGGTTTTGTAGTTTGAACAGACCTGAGGTTGTTGTAGTTTGATCAGACCTGAGGTTGTTGTAGTTTGAACAGACCTGAGGTTTTGTAGTTTGAACAGACCTGAGGTTGTTGTAGTTTGAACAGACCTGAGGTTGTTGTAGTTTGAACAGACCTGAGGTTGTTGTAGTTTGATCAGACCTGAGGTTGTTGTAGTTTGAACAGACCTGGGGTTTTGTAGTTTGAACAGACCTGAGGTTGTTGTAGTTTGAACAGACCTGAGGTTGTTGTAGTTTGAACAGACCTGAGGTTTTGTAGTTTGAACAGACCTGAGGTTGTTGTAGTTTGTTGTAGTTTGAACAGACCTGAGGTTGTGTAGTTTGTTGTAGTTTGAACAGACCTGAGGTTGTTGTAGTTTGAACAGACCTGAGGTTGTGTAGTTTGTTGTAGTTTGAACAGACCTGAGGTTGTTGTAGTTTGTTGTAGTTTGTACAGACCTGAGGTTGTGTAGTTTGTTGTAGTTTGAACAGACCTGAGGTTGTGTAGTTTGTTGTAGTTTGATCAGACCTGAGGTTGTGTAGTTTGTTGTAGTTTGAACAGACCTGAGGTTGTGTAGTTTGTTGTAGTTTGAACAGACCTGAGGTTGTGTAGTTTGTTGTAGTTTGAACAGACCTGAGGTTGTGTAGTTTGTTGTAGTTTGAACAGACCTGAGGTTGTGTAGTTTGTTGTAGTTTGTACAGACCTGAGGTTGTTGTAGTTTGTTGTAGTTTGAACAGACCTGAGGTTGTGTAGTTTGTTGTAGTTTGAACAGACCTGAGGTTGTTGTAGTTTGTTGTAGTTTGTACAGACCTGAGGTTGTGTAGTTTGTTGTAGTTTGAACAGACCTGAGGTTGTTGTAGTTTGTTGTAGTTTGAACAGACCTGAAGTTGTGTAGTTTGTTGTAGTTTGTACAGACCTGAGGTTGTGTAGTTTGTTGTAGTTTGAACAGACCTGAGGTTGTTGTAGTTTGTTGTAGTTTGTACAGACCTGAGGTTGTGTAGTTTGTTGTAGTTTGAACAGACCTGAGGTTGTTGTAGTTTGTTGTAGTTTGAACAGACCTGAGGTTGTGTAGTTTGTTGTAGTTTGAACAGACCTGAGGTTGTGTAGTTTGTTGTAGTTTGAACAGACCTGAGGTTGTGTAGTTTGTTGTAGTTTGTACAGACCTGAGGTTGTGTAGTTTGTTGTAGTTTGAACAGACCTGAGGTTGTTGTAGTTTTCAGGCGGTAGTTTCTGCAGCAGCTCCCTGAACTTCTCCAGCTTCACATTCAGATCTTTTTCTCTGTGGGTTTTAAGAAACAAACTCATAAAAACTGAAAGCAGGAATAAGAAGACGTGAAGGAAGAGATGCTCACCCTGCAGCTGAAAACCAATCATTGTACAGTTCAAAGGTCATCAGGGGTTCAGGGAGTTCCCGGAGGTAACACTTCAAGGCTCCTGTGAACAAAACCAGAGAAATGCATCTTTAGTTAAATCTGCTTTGCTCTGATTGGCCGACATAGTTTCATTTTCTTGTTATTCTCTGCTGGTTGGCCACAGGATGTTGTAAACGACAGGAAGTGACATCAGGCGGCTGCTGGAGTCGCCGGAGGAGGAAGTGAGCCGAGGCGTACCTGCGACGGCGTGAGGGTCCATGCTGAACTCGCCGTGGTCCACCGCTCCCTGGTTCAGGCAGGTTTTCAGCCGCTTCACCACCGAGGCGGCAGCCGCCAGACGAAACAGGCCCTACCAACCAAACAGCGAATTATACTCACTCAAACCGGCTTCCTATCCAGCTCCTCTGCAGAGCCACCTTTTGTTAAAAGCTGGTTATTATAATGAGTTTCTGAGGAAATGAACCAGAACATCTGCATTTATTCAGCTGGTTGTTCTGTTTTTTTATTTTGGGGTATCAGAATAAATGAAGATGAATGTAAATACATTCTATAAATGTTTCTGCATCAGACAATTTCAGTTTCATTTCCTCGCTCTGAGCCGATTTGAGTCGCCTGGTTTAATAAAATCTCGGCGCTCGGTCCGCCCACCTCCTCCCTCATGGCCGTCCTCAGCAGCATGTGGATGCACTCCTGGATGGGCGCCGCGATCGCCCTGCCGCTCTGGCTCAGATGAGACAGCAGCGGCTCGCCGTAAACCTTCAGGCTGGAGAGACCCATCGCCGGATCTGCAAACAGGAAGTCACAACACGTCGGCAGGAAGTCGGACGCCCGGCAGCCAGCGGGCCGTGTCCCTGGACTGGAAGATGACTTTTTACACATTTTTACCAGAGAGGTCATCTTTCTATTATTCCTATCTCAATCTGATATGGTAGGGGCTCCCACACTTTTGTCAGCCGTTACAACCGTTTAATCCATCGTTAATGAGTCATAACTTGTTTTTCCGAGCTGCCTTTAAACGCAACATGACCACTAAGACGGCGGTGCCGGTTTTACACGAAGGAGACAAGATGGAGCTGCTGTGCAGACCAGAGTGTGTAAGAAACATGGCAGCAAACCAGCAGAAAACGTTTCCCCCCAAACTGACAGAGGGCAGATAATAAAGGCCGACCAGCTGATGCTGATATAACAAGATAAGCTTGTCGATATCCACAGGTGGCAGGAATGGTTCCACTAACCTGAGCAACATTTTGGGAAAAGAGGTTCTTATAAGCAAAGTTTCACTGCTCTTTACTTTATTATGAACTAATCCTGGTCTTACACTGGAGCTACTGCAGATAGAAAACAGAAAGAATAAATTCCCATAAAAACTCTGATATTTTCTAATAAAAAACCTGAGATTCATCTCAAAATTTTGGTATTTTTCTAGCTATTTTTCAACTTTTCCTTCCTTTTTTTCTTTGCTTTTTTAGCAGAAATGTAGTTTTTTCTGTCTGCGATGGCCCTAATGCAGTGTTGACTTCACCAGATTGATTTTGTATCGACAGAAATAGACATCAGAGTTTGGAAACTTTAGATTCTTAGATTTCTGCAACACGTGAGTTAAAGTTTCTGCTGAACTTGTTTACTTGTACATCACTGCTGATTATTTTGTATTAATAAACAACATGGTTATTTTATTTGAAAGGTTGTTCATATCAAACTAAAAGCCCGTTTACCCCGGGCCGCGGCGCGGCGCTCACCTTTCTGGCTGTGGTTCTCTTTGAGCTCGCTGATGTTCCTGTCCAGGAACTCGTGGGATTTCTTGTGATAATCCGCCTGCAGCTCCAGAAGCTGCAGGAGATTAAAGCAGAGGTGAGCGGGCAGAGCGGAGTCCGTCAGGGCTGCGTGTTCGAACCACAACTCACGCGGATGAAGTAGTTCGCATAGTCATCTTCTTTAGTGGCGAAGTGGTACAGGTCCGCAGAGTACTGGTCCTACAGAGGTCAGAGGTCAACACCAGACAGAGGGAGAGGTGGGCGACATGGGATTAAAGTTTTATCACAATATTTTGTGGAACTGGTATAAAAACTATTATAAAACACAAATCCATATGAAATCAGGCTCTTTGGGACATGATTTGTTTCATTAAACTCCACACAGAAACTCCTTTTGATTTCACTTTAAAATGTATTTTTGTCTATTGATTCTCTCATTGAACAGAAACGGGAGAATCTCGACAATACGGGCAGTTTTCATTTAACACATAAATATTTAAAATTTATTGATCATAAATCCTCAACATGGCAAGAAATTTATCACGATAATCGATAAGATAAATGCCCAACCCCAGAGGTACGATCGTGTTTTAGTTAGAAAAAAACGAGTCAATTTCTGCTAAAGAAATTCAGAAATTTTGAGATTAATCTAAAATTTTCTGGGTTTTTTAGGAGGACTTTTTTTTTCTCTACAACATCAACATACAGTCATAGAGAGAAGACTGAGAGACGTAGAGACAGGAGGAGAAACAGAAGGTAGTAGCACTGGTGCTAGGTTATCGCTAGGCTGGCGCTAGGCTAGCTAAGCTAACAAGCCCTCACTGAAACATGAAGAGTTCCCAAAATGCAAAGAGTAGCAACAGAAAAACATCTCTGGTCAGAATAACTCAATGTTTGAGGACAGAGAAATTAAATAAAATCAAGAGTCTCAAACACAAACAGTAACAACAGGAAGTGACGTAATATGCGTTACCCAATCACAGCACAGCAAAACCAGGCATAGATTCATTAAGGTAGATAAATGGCAGCACCTTGATGCTCTCCAGCCTCCTCCAGGCCTCTTCCACCTCCTCCCTGAGGCCGTCCTGCTTGGCCTGCGGCCCGCTGCTCGCCTGGCTCCTGTGAAAACGCAAACAGACGCTAACATCCGGCGCCTGGCGCGTCACGTCCGGGTGCTGACAGACGGCTTCCTGGGACTCACCTGACCCGCGCGTTGTTCCAGTCTGTAGTGAGCTTCGCAAACTGCTTCTTGTTCTTCAGGATTTCAGGTAAATCCTCCTGGAGAGAAAAAATTTCATCTTAAAGAGCAAAACTCTGCTGCAGCTAGCTGTCCAACAAATTACTGAATCTACTTATCATACAGACGGATATTTAAATATTTAAAGAGGCAGTATTATGTATTTTCCAGGCATACAGCACATTTTTTATAGAACAATCAAGTAGCTGTTACTTTCAGTTGCTATAAAAATGCTTTATACATCAAGTGTGACCTGATTTAACGCCTTGAAATTGGTCCTCTGTCTCTTTAAGAAGCTTTTAGAAGCTGGTTGCTAACTGCTGCTGGCTAGTCTGAAGGAGCTGAGAGTGGGAGGAGCTGCGCCTTGGAGGCGGGGCTAGGTCCACCCAGGTGTTTTAACAGGTGAATGGTTGCCATGGAGATTAAAGGATTTGAAAGAATCAAAAGAACATCCCAGGATTAAAACATGAGAGAAAGATTAAAAAAGTGGATTTTACGTAAAACTGCTCCTTTAATTGATCATTTAGCCCTGCATTTTCTAAATAACGGTCCAAACTGCGTCCAGCCGAAGCCAGCCTGCTGTGGATGTTAGTGAATCAGTGAAAAGGAGAAGCTGAGAGCCTGAGCTGCATGTCGTCGTTCAGCAGCTGAACTTCTGCTCCGTCACCTCGCTCAGCTTGTTGAGCGGCTCCAGGACTTCCTTCTCCACCGTCAGCTCGAAGTCGGCCAACATGGTGGCCAGCATCTTCTCCATGAAGCAGCACATCTCCAGCACACGCCTGCAACACGCAGCACAGGGTCAACCTTTCACTGCCAGGAGCTTAGCATTCACTGCAGGCTCAAATTAACTGGATTAATCCTGAGTTGCAGCCTTAATTTATTACAATCTACCCTGAAGGTCTGATGAGATTTTGTGTTAAATTAAAAACATAAATAAAAGTAAATCTTCTTCCTTGATCTGAGATCAGCAACTTTTATAATTCAGACGTTTTAGTGTCAGTTTAACTAAATAAAGCTGTTAGAGCCACAAATATTACATTCAGTTTTAAAAATAAGACTATTTTCTTCCGCCGCCTCCTGAATTATTCACTTGGCTGAAAAAAACTATTTTAGGCTTTATCTGGAACAATGGAAGGTCTAGGCTACGCCTCTCTTTGCTTTATTTACCATTTGATAGAGGGGGGTTAAAATGCCCCAACTTCAAACTTTACTATTGGGCCACACAACTAAGAACTATCATGTTCTATTTCTCAGATAAAGACAATCCCCACTGGGTAGAAATGGAGTCCCATAACTTAAGTTTGGCTCTTCCACTATTTATGTACTCTGACTCTTTAAAGAAGTTACAGAAACATGCTACAAATCCCATTCTGAAAAGCATGATTAAAATTTGGCAAGATGTTAGAAAATACCTCGCGGAGCCAAACAGCATGTCCCAATTTAGTCCAATTTGGGGTAATCAGCTGCTTGCTCCAGGCAGGGCAGATGGAACATTTAGGATCTGGGCGTCGCAAGGCTTAAAAAGTATTGGCGATCTTTACTCACCAAATTCTGATACATTTTTGTCATTTGGTGTTCTACAAACCAAATTCAAGCTAGATAAAAAGCATTATTTTAAATTCCTTCAGCTAAGAAGCTTTGTTAAAGCAAATTGCAGTGATCTTAACAAGCCTCCCCTTACACTACTTGAAAAATTAATGATTCGGAATAGATCAAAAAAGGGCATAATTTCAGATTTTTACAATGTGCTGATCTCTAATTCATTAGAGAACTCAAATAATAAGCTTATAAACTGGAATTTGGACTTATCATCAAATATCAGTGAACAGGATTGGGAAAGGGTTTGCATTAAAACTCACACAATGTCCATAAACAGTCGTCTCAGAATTCTACAATTTAAATGGCTAATGTGTGTTTATGTTACGCCCGTGCATTTAAATAAATACAACAACAACATCCCAGATTCTTGCGTAAAGTGTAATTCTAAAGGGACTCTAATACACTGTATGTGGGAATGCAGACAAATTAATGCATTTTGGGCAGAGGTGAAGGATACAATTGAAAAAATCATCCTAAAGCAAATTCCACTGGATCCTAAATTATTCCTGTTGGCTTTATACCCTGAGAAGCATAACTTTAGTAAAGTAGAATGTACTTTTATTGATATAAGCTCATTAATTGCAAAACAATGTATTGCTTTATCTTGGAAAAATGTCACCAGACCTAGTGCCTCACAATGGTTAAAGGAGATGGCATCTCATTTGCCACTAGAAAGAATAACATATATTAGGAAATCCAAACAGCATCTTTTTGAGAGGATTTGGGGGCCTTTCATTAGTTTTATTAAGAACTTAGACTTGTCAGAGGGACTGTTTGAGTTTTGATTTTATGGAACCTGCAGTGTACCATGCTGTATAGATGTGTACATTTACATGTAACCAGTTTGTAAGCTGCTTGAATCCCCCTGTCTTTGAGAAGCTGTTTCTTGTTTTGTTCTTGTTTGTTTTGTTGTTTTTTTTTTGTTTTTTGTTTTTTTCCCAGTCATGTAATAACCACAGAGAAACCATGTTCAGATAGTTACATGATTTGTATTTTCAAAATTTCAATAAAAATATTTTGGAAAAAAAAAAAAAAAAGACTATTTTTTAAAATCTTTTTGATAAACATCTAATACAGGACATCTGCAAGATTTAAATAGTAACAATTTTATTTCAGTTTTTATGCTTTTAAATAAAGATAAAAGGTGATGGGTCCATTTTCTTCTATGGGATGTTGATGTTTCCAGCCTGATAGGAGAAATGGATCTAAATAAATATTACTGCTACATTTAGCGCCAATCTGATGTGAAAATTCAACGCAACTATCCAATGGAAAAATTTAAAAACTCATAAAACCTGAACTATATCTGTATTTAAAAACTTTTTTAGTCAAAGTTAGGAGCCACAGACTGCAGATTCATCTGCTTTTCCATCCAGAAACTAAAACCCAAACGCCTCCAAGCTGGAATCCAACCATCAACCGCAGGGTTTCCCCCAGTGTGCCATAAGCCTGGCAGCCCGCCAGGCTTTACTAACCCCCTGCCAGGCTAAGCATTGCTTGTTTATGTTTTTATGAAAATAATCATTTAAAAAGTTGCTTAATGCAAGCGTCTCTGTTGCTCTTAGCGTTTCACTTGCAGAGCTGATTTATTCCTAAATGTTTATAGTTGACACATTTAAAGCTGGAGAGCGGACCAATCACAGCGCTGGCGCCTCTGGCGCTGCTCGATCTCTGAAGTTTACCTCAGCGCGCCTCCTTTCGCTCAAACTGGACCCAGTCTGACCTGTATGGATATTTACATCAACTCCCTGTGAGGAATTATGATTCTTTGGAGAACTCCACATCAAGGTCGGAGTCTAAACCCACTGCGTTAGCTCTGGTTGTGCAGCTCTATGTGATTAACTTGTAGTTGCTTTCAGAGGAGCGCTAAGAATGATTCATCTTTGTGAACAAAGAATTATGTGTGGCGTTTACATCTCTACATGCTGCCCAGCGTGTGGCGCTGTTTGTGTCCCTGATTGGAGCAGAATCTGACTTAAGGGCCCCATCAGCACCTCTAACAGCTTCTGTGTTAGATTTAATCTGGGAGAGAGGGAGGAGTTTAACTGTTCAACCTAAAAATCAGTTAGAATTGCAGTTTATTAATTTGTATTTGTGAACAAACAGCTCAAACTCAAAGATTAAACTCAGCATCAGATTGTTGCTATGGTAACAAAACAACCTAACTGAATATTGTTCTTTGAACTTTTACAAACTGCCAGATCCTTAAAATCTTACATTTAAATGTTAAATAATTTCAGTATTTTATGTTGAAACCATTAAATCAAATTTAGCAGCATGTTACATTTCTGTATCTGTGGTTTGTGGTAAAATATTAGCATTTATGGCCCCTGAAGCCCTGGGGGCCGATGGAGCCGCCAACTTAGTTTGGATTAAACAGAAGTGAAAATAACTGATATTCATTTTAATTGTATTGTTTGATTTGTTGTTTTTAATACTAGTTGTGGGTTTAAATAGTTTCACTGGAGACGTTTTCCTGTAATTACGCAGTAATATTTTTACATTTCCTGTCTACTGAACACCTTTGAATACAAAAACACGGCGGAGCGCCTGAGCAGGTTTTCTGGGGGAAACCGTCACCTGATGGAGGACTGAGCATCAAAGTCCTTCAGGCTCTCCGCCATGCTGATGGACAGCAGCATCAGAGGAAGTTTCTTCTGCAGAAACAGAGAAAGAAACGTCGTTTTGTCCCAGAAATCCATGAAACTCGTTCAGACACGTGTGAAAACTGGCGGCTACCATTCTCCTTTCGGCCTCCAGTCCTACAGGACTCTGCATGCAGGCCAGCAGCTTCTTATGGAGGACCTGCGCCGCCTTCTTGGCCGGCTCCACCCGCTGCTCCACCTGCATTCAACCGGAGAAACACTGCAGCGTGACCAGACAGAAAACTACCGGCAGGAAACCGAGATGGTTACAGGGCAGATTCATTTATTACAGATTATAACATAAAATTTAGGTTCCATTTCCTGAAATGGAACCTTTGTGCTGTGTTTCTGGTACGGCCATAAAATTTGATGCACAAGCTAATCCCGCTAACAGCGATGGAGGACGGAGCATCTTCTCTGGTCCCACTGGGGGTAATTTCTGTTTCTAAACGATCTGATTGGACGCTGGAAAAGACGATTGTTGTGTTCAAGTTGTGCTAACAGCAGTTAGCCTATCAGTGAAGCTATGCTAGCCTAAGATAGCATCTCAATGCTAACATGTAGCAGAACTTTGCTGCAATCTGATGGCTGAAGAACCAGAAGATTAAAAACTATAATGTGTCAGATGTTCAGATCATATCTGCATTTATTCAATAATTTAACAGCAAAAAGAGATTTTGAATTGAAAATGTTGCTAATTTATTGATTAAAATGTAATCAATTAATTACAAAACTTGCTACAAGTTTTCAGAGCCATAAAACCTGCAAATATGAAGAGAATGAAACTGAATAAATCCCATCTGACCTTTGTTTTCAAAGCAGATTTGAAATCGGCCTGTTAAAGCCACAGCTCTGCTAAAAGAGGAAGTGAGACCCATATATGGACGATGCCTATGGATCTGCAGCGTTTCCACCTCCTGCTGCTGTCCTCATTAACTGATAACAGTGAGCATCTTTAGAGGAAGTCTGTTTAGGAAAAGCGTTTTGGTGAATCTTAGATTGAAGGGACGGAGGCCCAAGCCCTGTGCTACATGTAGCAGCGATAGCTGGAGCAGGAAGTTCACAGCCAGACGTGACAGATGGATCGCTCCTCTTATTACAGAATGTCTCCAGGTTAGGATCAATTAATCCCTTTCCCCTCCAAACAATCCCCCGGGATTCACAGCATGATAATCAGCTTTCTTTGAGTCTGAGCCAAATGAGGAGAGTTTTTACACCTCCTGCTGTGTTTCGGCTCGCAGACCCAGGCAGGTCCGTTATTTTGCTGCGTTCACCAAAAAAATCTGATCTGTCACTTCCAAATGTAGAACTAAATTGGACACAATGGGAAGAATTAATGCATTAGAGTACAAATTAAGTAAACTGTAATGATATTTTTGTATTTCAAATGATAATTTTCCACCATGTGAGAAACAAACAGACTCAGAGAGGGTGCTGGTTTGTTAGGTCTCCACCTCCTGATGCCATGAAAACCTCCACATTGTGAATCCGAAGTACAGCTGGTTGAACTGAGTTTAGTTAGCAGTGAATTCAGCGGTAAACCGACTCAACCAGCGATAAAGTCAGAGCAAGTTCACGTTTCTCTCACCTGCACCAGATCCTCATGTAGAAGATCAGTGGCATCCTGCGACCTAAGAGGGATTAAAGTTTACAGATTATTACAAAAACAAAAATCAGCAAAGAACATTTGATTTACCAGCAGTGATGAGCTGCGGGGTTTTTAAAATGTGGCTCAGAAAGAAAATATTGATCATGAATTCATGTCTGCAGCTTTAACTTGAAGAACAGCCAATCAGATTTGAACGGCTGGCTGGATTAACAGGAGATGAAAGAGAATCCAGGAGATTAGAAATCATAAAGAAAGGGATTAAAAGAACTAAAAGGAAAAAAATCTGACTTTTATCTCCGAATTATGAGGAAGAAAAAAATCTAAATTTTGAGAAATAATTCTGAGATTAAAGTTATAATTCTAATTTTAAAAATCAGAATAATTTTTAATAGTCGCCTGATCCCCTTCTGTATAATCATAATAATCAGACCTAACTGGAGATTTTCTATTGCATTTTATCAAGACAAAAAAAGATGCATGACAGTGAAGTTTGTGTGTAATTTTCAGTTTTTAGTCATGAATTTGTTGCTTAGTTTCAGCAGGAGAAAACGTCGGGAACTGGCCGGCAGACTTGGGTTTGGTTCAGGCGGTTCTGGTTCCAATTAGAGACTCTCACACCTGGATCCGTTTAGCATCAGCAATAAGAACTTTAACGGGTCTGAGAGACTTTACCTCCAGCCAAAACAAACATGGAATAAAGACGGATCCAGGAGCTAGTTTCATCCAAAACGTGTGTGTGTGTGTGTGTGTGTGTGCGTGCGTGCGTGCGTGCGTGCGTGTGTGTGTGTGTGTGCGGTTCTGGAGGTGGTGAGGTCGACGCAGTGACAGAATGATGATGATTTTAGTGGTGAATCACACAAAAAGCAGCACAGGTGAGCAGAGGAAAAGACTCTCACTGGTAGCCACTGGTTACACTGGTAGCCACTGGTTACACTGGTAGCCACTGGTTACACTGGTTACACTGGTTACAAGGACTAAGACCTGAAGCACGACAGATGAGACGAGGAGCCGACAAGGAGACACGGGTGTATCTAAATACAGAGAGCGACTCAGGGAACAGGAGACACAGGGGCTCAGTCAAAGGCCGCTGGGTGACATGGAGACACAACAGACACAGAAACCTGAACACAGGAAATCCTCACTGTAACTTGGTTTACTGTTCTGTTATGTGTGGCCCTGAAACTCGTTGAATGTAAAAACTCATGAGATCAACTTAAACCACGTGCGTCAAACTCGAGGCCCGGGGGCCAAATCCGGCCCGCCACATGCTTTTTATGTGGCCATCTACACTGTAAACAAAGATTTTCTTTTACATAATAAGTCAGTCTATTATTAATAATACCTTCTGTATTTTGCAGGAATGTTTTGCTTTGCATTCCCTCCCAAAGCTGCATATTATATTCATAAAGCTGTGCGTCTTGTAAAAGCAGAACGCATGTCAGCATTTCAACCAGTTTCTGTTCTGTCTTTATTCGTGGAGCTCTGTTGAAATTCAGTAGTTTTATTTACTGATGGTTATATTTCTGGCACTGATCTGGACTCAGACAAAACATCCAGTTCATCATTTGGTTGAAAATCTTCGACATGGTGAAACTTTTACTCAGTTTTACATGTTTAAATGTAACTATGGTATTAAAAGAACAAGCTGATCATAATTTACATTTAATACCTGATAAATATGAGAAATGAATACTGAAAAAACCGAGTAATAATTGAGTCAGTTACTAGTAAACACTATTTTAAAGCTTCAGTCCTTCTCGGACACAGCCTTTACAGAAACAGAGTTTGGTTTATTTGGTTTATGACTTTGTAAAAACTAACCGTCCCAGTGTCACCGCTTACTGTGTGCTGCTGTAGTAATGATTACCCATTTGGTTTTACAGTGTAGACTCTGAACAGTTGAATTCTCACTTTTTTCAAAAAGTTCCTTTTTTAAAGGAACATTTTGTACATTTCTTAAACTGTCCAGCTCAGATAACTAAACTGTATTTTATTTGATCATTACTTTATTCTTACCGTTACACATTTTGAATGTAGTTTTGAATTTCTGTGAACCTTCGGGCCTCGGCTGCCGGTTACTTTGCTGCTGCCGGTAAAAGACGTCTGTTCTCTCTGCGTACCTTGATGACGTCACGTTGTCAGGAAGCGATCTGGGTTGCTAAGTTTAGACGGCTGTTGGTTCAAAGCGTCAGCAGCTGAACTGGGAGGAGGGGAGAGCAGCGCTGGGCGACGTTCAGCTCTGCAGAGAACCGAACGTCCCGCTGCTGAACCAGCGCTGGTCGTTTTCTACCTGGATGTTCTGGTTCTGAACCAGCACAGCTGCTCCACGGGACTAAAGGAACTCATGAGCAATAATCATCCTTCAGTCTTTTAATCGTTTAATGTTTAATTTAAGAATCCACTAAATACGCTTTGTGATATTCTGAAATTTGATCAGATGTAATATTTCGTCCACTAGAATTATAAAAACATTATTCTGTAAAAAAAAATAGAAAGAGTTTAAATGTTGCTGAGTTTCTGGTTTCTAATATTCGAGTTACCAGATGTTTATTCATTTTGTCCTTTAACTAAACTTGGTTTGGAGAGTTTTCTTCTTCTCACTCCGATACGTTTTAGTAAAGTTGGAGAATTATTTTCTAAATCCCTGTTTAAACCTTCGTTCTCTATTCTAAGCAGCAAAGATGTTTAAATTTAAGGTATAAGTGAATAAATGTGATAAACCTTTGAATGAATGTAACCAGAATGGCTTTTATTTTGATATTCTCCACAGGAAGTCTCCTTGTAGCAGCTAGCTTAGCAGCAATAGAATGTCGGACATCGGCAGCGGCGTTTAATAAAGCATTTAGTTGGATAATTTATGCTGTCATTATTATGCCGCATTATGATACTACAGCTAACATAAGTAGATTGTATAAAAAAGAGTGTACAGTGCTTTTATTTTGATATTCTCAACAGGAAGTCTCCTGTAATGTAGCAGCTAGCTTATGGTAATTTTGTTCTGAAATGATCAAAAGTTGTTTAATACAACATTTGATTGGAAATAAATTCATATTACTATGATTATATAGCTACAACTAACAAACAGAGTTTTATTAATATTATTAATAAAACTGGGATATTAATATTACATTAATAATAATCCACCAACGTCTGTAGCTAACAACCAAGCTAACCAGTAAAGCAGTCTGCAGCTCACTCTTCATTACATCAGATAAAAACTGGCAGTAAGACAAACAGTCCAAGTCAGATCAACAGCATCTCCGCAGCATGATGCTGCCGCCCCCGTACTTTACAGAAGGGAAGCTGTCTGTTAGCTTCACCCCCACCTGCTTCCACAGGCATCAGTAACATTTCCACTTTCATAAAATTCACACCTCAACTCCTCCATAGGAGCATCACCTCAAACTTTCTGCTTAAAAATCAACTCACTGCAGAGACTTTCCACTGACCAGCTTTCTGCTCCGATATTTTATATCTGCGTAACAATGTTGACCGTTTTTACCCCCCAAAAGGCTGAGTAACCAAACCTGACTAAAGAAAGGCCGAAGGGCTAAAGTAGGAGGACCTGTTAGTTATTTATTCTCGTCGGCTGCGTAGCGACACCAAGCCGCTCTAAGTGAAGCTCTGTTGCCAGATGTGGAGGAAACCCAGCCCAGTTCCTGAAGGGGTCAGACAGGCTTCAGCTCCTCCAAGGTGCTCTTCGTTTCCTCCGCTAAAACATCTGAGGAGCAAAACGCACAGCAGAGAAACTCCCAACACGGTCTGGTTTCTGCTGCAGATACCTGATTACACTTTTGTGTCTTGCTGAAAAAGTTACTTATAAGTTAGTATTGTCTTAATTCAAGTATAATAAAATATTTGCACCAGAAACTTAACAAAAATACTTGGTAAGATTTTGTGTTTTTGCAGTGTGGGGTCTGCAGTTTAACCAATAAAGCTCCACATCAGACGAACATGATGCATCTACTGTTTGAAAATTACTAAATGTTCAGGAATCACATGCAAAAACAAAACCTTAGCTGGTACTTCTGATTTAGTTTCTGTTGTAAATATATTAAAACTCTTGAAATAAGCCAAAACTAACTTAAAAGTAACTTTTCAACAAAATACAGGAGCTGGTTTAAAGTAAATAAATCCAAATAATGATGAAAAATCATTCAGTATTTTTGATCAATATTAAGGAATTATTCACTTAAACTTTGTTACGTAACGTCTCAGTTAGTTTTGTCTTATTTCAAGTGTAATTATTACATATTTTCACTTGAATCTAGACCAATAATTCTTTTACTTTTGGGGTGAACAAGTCTGGAGAGGCCACAGTTCCTTTAGTTTGAGTCTCCACCATGCTAGTTGAGTTAAAATACAGATTTGAGCAAAACTGAAAGGGAAAACAAATGTTTAGATGTGTCAACAGGTGCAGCAGCACTTCTTCCTTCAAAGGTCGCAGCATCAGAGCAGACTGCCAGCAAGCGCTGCTCTGCTGCAGATGCATGCAGATGCATGCAGCGTAGGTTTATTATTAAACCGGAGTGCGTCAGAGGAGGCGGCCTGCAGATACACCATCAGTCCTGCTGCACGCAGGTCTGCGTATCACCACCACCAGAAATAAGGAAGGTGTTAAGTTTGGTCACCCGCAGCGTTTTACAAAACTGAGTCAGTCTGTGGTTATCTGCTGTTTGGAGCCTGGATGTTGCAAGTTATTCGGCTGTCAGAGTAGAAATCTTAATATTTTATTATAGTTTTCTTTGGCAAAGCAATGAGCTTTAAAACATTCCTGGCAGCTGGTTCCCTTTGTGTTCAACCCAAACTATCACTTGGAAATCCCTTTTCTACCACATAAAACCAGACTGCGGTTTTCCCTGGTTTGAAAAAGGAACCAGCAGCTCAGCGTGAAAACAACAACATAACGGAGAGGAGAAGCAGAAACAGCCGCCGCTGGCGTAACGGTGCTGAGCTGGATGGACAGAAATACGAAGGGACAACGACCTGAAGACCAGAGCAGATTAAAAACCAATCATGAACTACCTGAAGACTGCACACAATGAAAATAAGACAACTACAGCCTCAAAAACTTCCAGCCATTTGTAAAGTTACCAGTTAACAACAGTTTGAGTTAAAACCGGAGAATCTTTTTCACCATGTTATTCATTATTTTATAAATGTCACAGTTTCAAGCTAAATATTCAGTTTATCATCTATACTTAGCTTCAAGCTAATTCTTCAGTTAGTTTGCAGCTGGATTTACAGAAGCAGCAACAGTTGATTCCTCAGATCATCAAGAATAAAACCAGCCTAACAGTGAAGGACAAACCACCTGGAATCCACAGTTTCCACCTAAACAAGTAAAATACCTTTTACCAAATACAAACACATTTCTGTTTATGAATATTTTATGTTTTATCCTTACACCATAAGCACCTTTATGAAACACCACAAACAATCCCCCCCTTCCATGGCCTCTCCCAGAACCTGTAAACGGTGCCCGGACCCCGGGGAAGTGTCTGTCCAAACACAGGAATGTCAGGTTCCTCCATCTCCACACTAATCAGATCACACACAAACATTGGCTCAAGTTTTACAAACCAGCAGCTCTGAGTAACAATGATCCTCCTTCAGAGAAAACCTCCTCACTCCTCGGCGGCGCACAGCCCCAGGCTACATGCTAACGGCTGAACATGGTCAGCAAATAGTTAAAACTTCTTGTATGCAAATTGTTATTGATTCATAAATCTATTCTTAAGGTGCAATGGTAAATAAAGTGCTTGTTAATAAAATGGAAAAAGTGCTCTTCAAGTGCTACACAGTGACTAAAGTAAAAATAGTTCAGTTAGCAAGCTAAATCTGTACTCTGAAGCTAAGTATGTAGTGAGCAAACTAAACATTTATATTCACACTAAATATTTAGCTTGATGCAGCATTTAGTTAGCAATTTGAAAATACAGTTTACCAATAAATAGTTAGCTTTACTAAATATTTAGTTTCAAACTAAATATTTTGTTTACCAACTACGTAGCTTCCTAATAAAATATTTTTTATGAAGCTAAATATTTAGCTTATTTATTTAAAATGTATAAATGAATGAATAATATGGTGAAAATATGATTTTTTTCCCCGACAGGCAAAATAAGTAAAATTACTGTTTCATTTTTAACTGTGTAACTTTACAAACAATGCCTCATAAATATTAACTTCTACAACCTCTACAGATTACAGATGAAACTCTGTAATCTGTATATTCATATCACAGCTTGCAAAACTTTTAACGCCGCTCAAACTTTTTCACTTTTTATCGCATAACAACCACAAACTTTTACTCATTTTATGGGTCAAACATGACAAGGTGCTCTGCTCAGATTAGACTAAAACCAGAGACAATAAACACACTGTTCTGTTAAACATGGTGGTGGCAGTATCATGCTGTGGGGATCAGTGAGGCTGGTGAGGGAAGTCCAGGATAATCCAGGAGGAAAACCTCTTACACATATCATGGGATTATGGATGCACGGATATCAAAATTTGATCCAATATTGATATCCGATATTGATGTTACTGTTTTGGATGATAACCAATATTTACCAATATTAAATACATTTGTCAACTTTTTGACACCTTTGGGGAAAAACCCGACCAGAAACAGACGGCAGAGGTCGTATTTATCAAGCCGATACTGATGTGTTGAAAAATGACTAATATCGGTAGATCCCGATGTTGGTGCCGATATATCGTCCATCGTTATATGAGATGGTTGAGATCAAAGATGATTCAGTCTTTTTAACGGCCTAGTCCAAGTCAATTATTAAAAAAAATAATAATTTCCCTTCCACTTTCAGAGCCGGCATCGCTTTGTGCTTGTCTGGTTATCATTCAGTATCATTTCTGCAGAGTCAGGCAGTTACAGTTACTCAGTTACATTTACTTGAGTCACTTTTTTGAAAAAAAAAAAAAAAAACTTTTAGGAGTATTTTTTACTACGCTGTACTTTTTACTTTTAGTCAATAATTTTATTATGAAGTATTTCTACATGAGTAAATTTTCTGGATTTTCTACCCACTGAATAAAAAACAAACATATTTAAACCAAAGATTCACCAAACTCAGTTTCTGCAGTTTCTGTTAAAGTTTCAGAAGTTTTTTTATTGGAAAAATTGATTTAGATTTTTTTTGTCTGATTTTATTTTTTGTTATTTATATAAATTGTTGTAATTTTGGTTAAATATAAAGTTATGTGGAAGTTTAGGTATTACAATACCTTTAGGTATTACTGTTATAATACCTAAACTTCCACATAACTTTATATTTAAGTCTGATTATGTAATTTTTAAGTATGAAATGATTGATAATTTGATCAGTTACTCAGTACTAGATTAACTTTCTACCAAATTCTTTTTACTGATTCATTTCTTGGACGGCTACTTTTTACTTTTACTTGAGTAAAAATACTTTTTAAAGTACTGCTACTCTTACGTTAATTCATTTCTTGGCTACTGAACCATCAGACAAACACCATCAGGGCCTTCTCGGGTCCACGGGAGACCCGGAAAGCGGACCGGAACCACCATGCAGGTCCAACAGTCGGTTCTGATCAAACTTTTCTTACCTTGCTGCCGATCCGAACTGCTTCAGGATGCTGAGAGACTGCCGCAGCATGCTGGCGCTGGAGTCCGGAGGCGCTCCGGGCCGGGCTGCTTCACCGGGAGCTGGAGGCGCAGGTGAGCCGGGTCGCGCTGCCTCTCGTCGTGAGTGTTTCTGCGGCTGTTCGGTTTTCGTTCTTGTTTCAGCAAATGAGGAAGTTGCTCGGATGAAACGTCAGCAGCGAAAGGGAACCAGATGTTTTCCCCCGGTTGTTGTTGTTTTTTTGTTTTTTTTTATTTCAGGGTGTCACTCTGAACCCCCCACTGAGTCTCAGCAGTGGGTAGGTGTGCAGGTGAGCGGCAGGTGAGTCCAGGCTGCAGCTTCTGTTCCTAACGGTGTTAGCTGCTGCAGGATGTGAAATGTCTGAAAGGGGAAACTCGGCGTTGATTGAGACATTTCTGTCCCAGTTTTCAAACATGTTCTGATTTTACTGCAGCGAGTTTTCAAATGTTTTGCAGAAGCAGGAATCACATTTTCAGAGCCGGTTGGGTTTCACTGCAGCGTGAGCCTCTGGTTCATCAAAGTTTCATTTCTTGTCACCTGTCGCCTTTTTTGAGGAACTTCTCTTCATACATCAGAGCCAAAAACGACCATGAGCAGAACCAGAAACTGATCAATTTATTTAAAATGTGTCGATCCAGGAAGAGATAAACCTTCCACCAAATTTTCCTTTATAATTTGTTATAGTCTCATTAATATTATGACAAACTGTAGGAATTTAAATATAGGCGGTAAAGCTGCTGATAACGCAAGTGCCTGACAGATGCTGCCGCCTAGTGGTGGGGCCGTCTAAATGCACACAAACGATTTTTCAGAGATTTCTCTCGGTTATTTTGAGCTTTTTTTAAAAATACATTTTAACTCTATTCATATCTATATGTGGAGGAAGCTGCCACAGACTTCAGACCGGATCAAGTTTAATTTCTTTAGCATTTTTTGTTAGCGCCGCCAACTAGCTAACACCGGCTAACATTCGCTCGTGAACTTACTAGCGATATTTCAGACCAAACCAGGAATATAGAGGCTGAAGTTGCTCACCCAGAGTTTGTATGAATTAGAGAAATTTAATTATTTTGTTTATTTCTTAACTTTACAGCGAAGCTACTGAAGGAGTTCTAGCTAACTCGGAAGTTGTCTTAACATGCTGTCTGAAGCAGCCAATCAGACGTCAAGGTCGTCATACAAACAGCCAATCAGAGGTCAGCTTATCTACATATGTCATTATAATCCCACCCACCGAATTTAAAGGAGGAAGTTTGCAGTTTAAATTTATTTTAAACGTATTTTTGATGCGCTTCAGCGAAGGAATATAAAATTTAGTCAATTATGAAAAAAATATATATCTACACTTTAAAATGAAATCAATGCATTTAAATCATGTACATATAAATCTTCATGTAATAAATTTATAATTTTTCTGTTTTAAGAAATTCCTGAGGTTTCAGTAAATTCATAAGTCATTTATTTATTGTAATTTGGCAATCTTCACTTCATAAAAAAACTCAATGGTTTTATACCTGCAAACCAACTTGTTTCTGGGTGGGTGAACATTGAAGGACATCATGAATAAATGTGGAAAATATCTTAATAAACCAAACGTCATACTTTTCAGATGCATTTGAAAGGAAGCCCAAAGTTTTTATTTAGATCTGTTTTAAAATGAAGGAAATCCTCATGAAACAAAACCAGAATAATCTTGTTTTATTCAAAAAAACTTAAAGCAACATTTAATAATAACTGTTTATGAAATAGAAACCTACTTCATGACATTTAAACCTGCAATACAACAAACCGCAAACTGTTGTTTTAACAGTTTCCTGTCGTCTCTGCATCAGCGGCTTGACTTGGAAAACAAAAGAGCATAAAAGTCCTCACTGTAAAACTTTAGTTAGATCAACAGGGAAATATTTGTGAATCCAAAGGAATGAAACTTTTAGCAGCTTTAGACGTAAAAACCCTGGTGAAAAATAAGGAAGGGGCTTTGAAACACTCAGAGGTTTTTCTCCAAATGTTGCATCCGTCCTCCTCCGGCGTTGCTTCACCCGTTTTTCTGTCCATGCTGTCCCAGAAGTCCCCGTCCCTCCGGTCGGAGGACAGGGACGTTCAGGAGACGCTGGCTGTCCGTCCACTTCCTCCGTTCCCCTGAGACTGAAATGTGTGACGCTCCAGGTGAGGCGCTAACGCTTAGCTTGGGCCTCTTCAGCTGCAGCAAAACAAGAAGCAGAGTTCACTGGTCACATCGATTTTAACACAATTTTAACTTTCATGGTTTTTATGTAGGTTTTGAATTTGGCTGCAAACTTAATGATTATTTTAGCAATCGATTAACTGGAACTTTCTGAAGATTTTTCATTTCAAACTTTATTTATAAGGCATATTTATTTATGCTGACCAAAGAGCTTCACAACATCACAGGTAGATAAACGACAAAACAAAAAATAAAATCAAGTTTGGCAAAAATAATCAGACAATTAGAAAATTGGCAGAAAATATCAAAAGCTAATAATATTAGTAGAAATCAAGACACTTGTTTTCAGCTGCAGCAAGTTACCAAAGAAAAACAAAAAGCCTGAATCAGTGAAGTAATAAATGTCTAATTTAAAACTGTTTTAAATCTTTAATAAGGTATTAATTTATTTTATTTCATTTAAATGTTTTTATATGATGTTAGAAAAATATTTAAAAAATCAAATAATTTAATTATATTTTTAAAAAAGAAAATCAACATTTTCATTTTCTTTCTTAATGGTCAACAACAGGATCCTTCAGTGAATGTTTGATGATTTGTAGCAAAAGATGCATCTAAAGTACGGCACCTCTCTTCCTGGCGGCCTCCTCCCTCTGCTTCTTGATGATGGCCAGCCGGGCCAGGTCGGCCCTGGCCTGCTCCGTCTTCCCCTCCTGGTGGAGCTTCCTGTAGCGCTCTGCTGATTTCTGCTTCTCGATCTCCTCTCTGAGGAGCAGAAGGAGGGAAAGCCTCAGCGGCGGCGCCTCAGAGCGACTCCAGGAGCAGCAACGCGGCGCCTACCTCTCCCTGCGGCTCAGCTCTCTGGGCGCGCTCACGTCCACCTCTGTCACCTTTTTGCTCTTCTGAGAAACTCGGTTTGGATTCTCGATTTCTATGAGGCCCTCCACGCCGCTCCTCTTCCTAGACTGGGTGTGGAAAACAAACGGTTACAGCACAATATTGTGAAACAGTTAATAAACTTTTTATTCAAAATTGTAAAGACACTGTATATGTAGAAATACTGGAGATAATGTTTAAAGCAGGGGTGTCCAAAATGTGGCCCGGGAGCCACTTGTGGCTCTTGGGCTGATTTTGTGTGGCCCCTAACTGAAAAGTCCTTTTCTGGTTTGTAAAGCAGAATTGAGTTTTTGTTTCCTTTTGTTTGGTAATTTACCAAAATAAAGTGAAGAGAATCAAAGTTTTCAGTAAGACGCTCTGCGCTCACCTCAGACTCGTCTTCACTGCTGCTCTCCTCCTCTGACTCTGAGCTCTCCTTCTCCGCTCCACCGCTCTCCTCCTGTCAAACCACAGATGTCTGCAGACGAGCTTCACAGGAAATCTGGTTCTTTCTGCTGCAGGACCTTCACTCACCTTCTCTCTCTGGAGTCTCATCTGTCGGTCGATCTCCTCCGGGTTGCTGAACTGCTTCCCTCGGCCCTTGTGGCCCTTTTTTCCTGCAGGATTTAGAGAAATCATTACTGTATGAACAAACGCTAGCTGAGCTTCACCACAGAAAATCTGACATCCAAACATTTCTATAAATACCTTTGTTTACTTTCTCTTCTCTGACTCTAATCTAATATATCAACTTAAATTCTGCTGCCATAAAACTCTTAATAGTTTTGCTTATTCCAGAGGTTCATTGAGCTTGTTAATAATATTAATTGTTATTATTCTTGTCATGAAAATAAATATTTCTGGATAATGAATCATCCTAGAAGTTATTGCGATAAAGGATAATATTGTAGTTTTGAGAATATTTTATAGTAATATAACAGTAATGGTATAATAATAATGTAAGAAAACATTCTCAAACATCAATAAACTTTAAATTCTAATGAACATTTAACACCGGAGCTGGAAAACATTTTAAATATCCAAAATACACAAACAAAAGAAATGTCAAATAAAATGAATTATTAAGTCTCTGTAAACAAAACTGACCTTCATAAAAAGGCTGGTTGAGACCAGACTGAAGACTTATCATCCAGTTTTTGGTAGAAAAACGATAAATTAAGCAAATGGATATTATTAAACTCATTTTAATTTATCATGTGATTAATTAATTTATTGCGACAGGTCTAATAATAAAACATTTTATTTGCAGACGCCTTCATCTGCACTGAAGGACGGACATCTTAAAATATACATAAAATGACAAAAGTGAGTGTCTTTAGTCAGAGTCTTCTGCAAGTTCACTGTAATACTGACTGCTACAGGAGATCTCTCCTGCTAACAGCCATCATCATCATCATCATCATCATCATCCACAATAACTCTGAAAAGTTTAACTAGGCCTGTTGCAAAAAACTAATTGCTTGATAAATTAAAACAAAAACAAATGTTCATCAGAATTATAAAGTTTATTTATCTTTGAGCTGAAATGAGCTCAATTTCACACAGGGTTGATAAAACGGGAGTGTGTTAGTTTCATAAACTGTATTTCTAAAATAATATCTTTCTATTGTTTTTTCCTTTGATTGTGTTCACTTCCTCCACCCAGAGCTGACTGCAGATTACTGCTAACATCTCTGCTGTAAACAGATAATTGATCATAAAGGATTAAATACATGTTGAGACATCTTCACATAACATCTGTGATTCATCATGCAATCCTACCGTTCGTCCACTAGGGGTCATCAACCTAAAATGTTCACGTAAGCTAATAGGGTTAAATCTACTCTTGCTAAAAGTAATTATACACATAAAACGAACAATTTAAAAAGGTAGATATAACATCTATGTTAGCTTTTTATGTCGGCTTCACCGGCACATATTAGAAATGATAATTTTATCATAAATAATATCTGTGATCGGTTAGCCATCTAGCATGCTAACAGCTAAACATGTGCGAGTTGAACGGATTTTATTAAACTTTTAGCAGTCGGAACAGAAGAAAATACTCACCACCGCGCGGCATTGTTTCCTGTTAAAGACTCCAAAGACGAAAAAGTCAACGAACCATCCAAGGAGTCAAACAGAAGACCGTAAAGACTGTGACTTAAGGTGCTGAAATAAAAGGCTAAGGAGTAACTACTTTGTCTCTCGCGCTGTCAGCCTACTCGATGGTATCGGCGCATGCGCAAAAGTGAGGACTAACCCAATCGCTGTACAGACTGAGCTGAGAATCCTCCAATCAGATTAGGAGACACCATCTCCAGCAGCCCATTCACAAAATATAGAGAAATATTGATCCGACTGTGATCAAATCAGTACCGTGGGGTCATTTAAACAGAGCTATAAAGTAAAAAAGTAAAAGTATTTCTTTACTGTACTGATTTTTCAGGTATCTTTACTTCACTTAAGTATCTCTCTTTTTGACAACTTTTTATTTTACCCACATTTTAAGAGAAATATTTGTACTTTCTACTCCTTACATTTTGCATAATATTATCATTACTCCTGTGATGAAAAAAATTATGATGTGGAGTCAGATCAAATCAGGAGTAATCCTCCGCTCATACAAAAAAGTGTGTTATAGTGTCGGTATTCATTTGGATTCAACCAAAGCAAACAGAAGAAGGAAAACAAACACAACACGGATGGAAACGTTAACCTGAGTAAACAACAGAGGACACATTCAGACATGCAGATAATCCACAATGACTATCTGTGTCATTTTTTTATATATAAAAAAAAACAATATGTGAAATATTTCTGCAAAAGGACGAACCCCATTGCTGTGACTGGGTTAAATATTACTAAATTATTTATGTACACACTTATATATAGGCACCAAAACAGAAAAGATCACAGATTAAGTGATATTTTATAATGAATACACATTTTATTTTGAAATCCAAACAGCATTCTACAAAAAAGAAACAGTGATATTGCATCACAGGTAGGAGTGAGCCTTCCAGATGTTTATCATAAATAATGACTGGGTTATTTTTATTATGATTAATTCTTCCAACAAAATTGGATTTTTTTTTAACAAGAACAAACATTTTGAATTTGTCTTTTGTTTCCAAAGCTAAGAAAAAAACAAAAACAAACAAAAAGCACCAAAACAGAATAATAACGATGTATTAAAATGTTTGTCCAGATTTTTCATTTAGAATGAATATAAAAGAACAACGCAGAAAATTCTAAGAGAAAGTTAGTTATTTTTGAATGCAGTTTAGACGTAAAGTGTGTAAAAATAGGCTGTATGTGGAAATAATCAGACGAAAAGAAATATTATATTTTAAAAATGGGACAAAAACAGGAAGCAGCTGAATCGACTTACATCCTGTTAAAAGCTGAATGTCTTATTGTGAGGATAAATGACTCGTAGTTTCATTTTACTGCCTTTTATCTTTAAAAAAAACTCTTAAAAAAAAAAATCTAACTAGAGTGGATTGTCATTTTTTTCTTCGGTGTTGAGTTTTCATGTCTTCGATTTCTTTCTCCATCAGGTGGTACTCCACTGTAGTTTCTGTCAGCTTGAAAGAAGAAATTAAATTACAGAATGCAATACTTTAATGAATTTATTAACATAACCAGAAAACATGGAAAGTAAAGTGCAAAATAAAATATAAAATGTTTTACAGAGCCAGTTTGGATAACAACTAACAGGGGTTTGAAATTCATATCATCTTTATTATTATTTCATAGTGAGAAGACAAAATTAGGCGTCACCATGTCCATCAGAACTTCAATCTTTGATTTTAGAAGGTTATTTTCTTCCTCCAGCTGCAGATTTCGTTTCTTAAGCCGCTGCACCTCCTTAGTAGAAGCATTTCCACCAGATTCTGGTTGAAGAAAAACATTAACATCATCTGATAACGGCCACATTCAGAAGAATTAGTCTGAATAAAAGCCGTTATCCTCACCTGTTATCCACTGTCCGTCCTCAAATTTCCAGCTCTGGCCTCCTAAGTTCATCGCTGGAGGTCCCGACTCCAGGCCGAGCTCTATTTCTCTTGTTGAGCGATCCAACTGAAACACAACAAGACAAACAATTATCAGATCAACTTTATAGGTAAAATAAACAAACCTACATTATTGGTACAATAATATGAAGCTCTGCAAACAGAGGAGAGCAGAGTCCCCAAAAATATAACAAAAGTAAGAGTAGAAATAATTCAACATATTTTTACTCAAGTGAAATAAAAGATAGCCATCAGAGTAAGAGTAAAAAAGTATTTGGCAAAAAGTCTGAGCAACTGATCAAATTATCAATCAATTCATATTTAGAAATGACATCATCAGATGAGCCAAAAATAAAAATAAGTGCAAATTTTGGTATTTTAAAGGACTAAATTACAATAATTCATACAACGAAAACAAAATCAAGCTAAACATTTTTTTCCAAATCACTTTCTTTCAATAAAAACGTCTGAAATTTTAATAAAAACTGCAGGTGTGTGTTTTTCATTCAGTGGGTAGAAAATCACTCAAGTAAGAGTAGAAATACTTCATAATACAATTATTACTAAAGTTAAAAGTACACACAATTATAAAAAATAAAAATTTCTCCTAAAAAAACATTTAAAAAAAACTTATTCAAGTAAATGTAATTTAATAAGTACAACTAGTTACTACTTAACTCTGGTTACAACCATAAACTTCATTTCAGTTTATTTGGGTTTTATGTGATAAAGCAAAACAAAAAGAGCAGAACTGTGAATAAAATACAAAACTGCTCACAGCTTCTCCTTCCACAGCAACACATTTCATTTAACTTTGGGATAAATGACGTTTTTTGAATTAGAATTAGAATCTGAATTGAACTTATTAAGTTGGTGACGTATTTTCTGGAATATGAGCGTAAACTCCAAATTATCAATGAAACACTCTGAAGTTTGTGGTTATAACGGTACAAATTGTGAAAAGATTGAAAAGTAAAAATATTTTCGGATGGTACCGTATGAAGGCTGGACAAAGATGCAGATTTGCGAGGCGGAGTCTTCTTCGGGCTGAATGTATTTCCAAACAGCGGCATCAGGGATTTTTTAAAGTCCTAAGAGACAGCACACCGATGATGATGTTCAGTGAGTTTAACTCAGAAGTCTCGTTGCTACAGCCTGTTTTTGTCGTTGCTAACGACACCAAGTTACTCCAGCAGGTGAACAACAAAGACGTCCTGAGAGAAACACTAATTCTTGAAAATAAACCTTAACACTAAAATGACTAAAAGAACTTTAAATGTTACCTACAATATTTACCTCCATGGAGAAAATTTATTTAACGAGCTAACGTCAAATTATCTTCTCTCCAGTCAAGGATCCTAATGCGCAAGCGCGGAACTTACCATCACTCTAATATAGGAGTATCGGCCTTAATATGACCCAACTTTACCCCTAACTTAAATATCAGCTACTAATCGTTTTTCTAATGTTTATGTAATAAAAAATATATTAGGAGAGCTACATAAAAATAATAATGTAATATATATATAAATATTTTGCATCTTAACATCCGAATAACCCCTGTGATAATGGTACCGCTCAGGAGCCTAACAGGACCGTAAACAGCAAAACCGTTAATGTGACTAATCCAAATAATCCAAAATTAAGTTCCTCTTTATTATGTTAATAAATCGTCTGAAAAAAAAAGAGCAACATAATCCTGACAATATTCAAGCCCACTATGCATTTGTACTAACAAATAGTATCACGCTGATGGGCTTTCTTACGTAGCCCCAGTGGCCTAATGGATAAGGCACTGGCCTCCTAAGCCAGGGATTGTGGGTTCGAGTCCCATCTGGGGTGACTGCTATTTTCTTTATCCTTACTTCAACATTTTGTTTTTAGTCATTTAACAAACAATTTGGGAAGTATTTTTCTGCCGACTATCATCATGAATTCTTGACCGCTGTCGCACTAATTTTCGGTGTTACTGTCCGTTCAGAACCTCATATATGATGAGGAAACCGAGCATCTGTTTGTGCGTCCTGCTGTGCTCTGTGGCTGCATCGCTGGATGGAGTTGGAAGACAAATTAGCAAGGTGCAAATTTACCGTGAGTAATGCACTTATGTTTGGTTGGATAACTAACTGAACTGATTAAATATCTAATATGTTAGATGCAGTTATTTAATATTTTTGGATGTGAATTAACAGGAAGGTTTTTTCCTACTTCCATATAGTTTTCCCATTGACATTAAAAAATGTGTTTAGAGAAGATTAGTAATCACTAGAAATATTATTTTGCATCAACTGTTATTTAGTCATATAAATAACATAATTAGAAATCTGTGAAATCAGAATTAGTTTTCTTATTTCAATGTACCCATGTCAAATCCAGCTTTCAAAAGTATTAAAATATATATTTACATCTATAAAAAAATAAAATAAAATCAATAAAAGCTATTTCTTTCTTTAAAATGGTGCCATGACATTATATTACATAATGCGTTATCTAACCTCAACCCTGTAACCCTGTCCATCCTGGTACAATGGTAAATCTCCCAGAGGCCACGGTGAACTGGGATGCTGCCCAGAAGAGCGTGACCCTGCAGGAGGGGGTGATGGCGCGGGACGGGGGCGCCTGCGGATTCTTCAACGACTCTCTGCTGCTCTCTGGATGGGGCGTGTTGGAGATCCAGGCCGGCTTTGGAGGAGCGCCGCAGGACGATGAAATCACATTTTACCTGGCTGGTTACCTGGAGGGCTACCTGACTGCTGGGTGAGCCCACTAAACTGACTGACAAAAAAACAAAAATGTTGCTGGAACACAGATAAAAGCTGATGTTTCATCATACAAATGATACAACGTTTTTTTTCTGACATCACACCAGTTTTACCAACATTATTTCTAATGTTGACTAAATCAATCAATCAATCAATCAAATTTTATTTGTATAGCATATTTCAGCAGCAAGGCATTTCAAGGTGCTTTACATAATTAAAATAAGAACAGCTTGTGACATTGAATAAACAGTAAGAAAGAGAAAGAGATTTTGAAGAAAAAAACATACTTTTGTTAAGGAATTTAAATAACAGAGCTCCCTTTTTCCTATTTAAATTTTGAAGTTTCCATCTGTCTCAGCATTTGAATTGTAATATTTGGGCCCAGATTTGTTACAACGAATTTTCTGGACAATAAATAATCCCAGAAGTTATTGCGATAAATGATAATATTGTTGTTTTGACACCATTTTCAAATAATATAATAGTAATACCAGAACACATTCTGACAGATCAATAAGCTTAAAATGCTAATGAAGATTTAACCGTGGAACTGGAAGACATTTTAAATATTCTAAATAAAACAATAAATAAAATCAATTGTGAACTCTGAGATAAACTGATATTGTTCAGTTTGTAAAGAGTGAATGGATAAACTTCACCCAGATGTTTTTCTTGCTTTTCCTGCAGACAGATGTTCAGCCATTACACCAACATGTTTCCTCAGCTGGTCAAGGATGAGCGAGTTTTAATCCCCTTAAAACACTTCATCAGGTATGATGACTTTCAATCATTTATCAATAATTTGTGATATCTTAAAATAAGGTAATTTTATTTATATAGCACATTTTCAGCAACAAGGCAAGTGAAAGTGCTGTACATGAATTAGAAGGAAGGAATTAGAATGAACTGTAGGTAGAAAATAAGAAAATGAGGAATTTCAGCCTAAACTAAATCTGAGTTTGAAAAGTCAAATATGTGCTAAAAGAAAATCAGAAATGTTGAGATTAATCTCAAGTTGAACATTTTGAAAAGTGGAAAATGTTTGACTTTTCAAAATGAAAAACTTCCAAATTTTTCCTAGAAAATTTCCGATGTTAATTTCACCTTTTTTTGAACAAATTTTAAACTTTTCAGTCTCAGAAGTTTTTGAAATTAATTTGCTCCTCCTTTTCTTTCTATTTATAATGTCCCTAATTATAAATATGACGCATTTATTTCTGCTGGATCCGCAGCAAACAGGACAGCTGGGCCAGAGAGCAGGCGGCTCAGAGGAGGAACAGCGACCCCCTGTGGAAGCATGTGGGACTGATCCTGGCCCAGCTGGACGGGCTGCACGCTGGAGCTGCAGAGTGGGCCAAAAGTAGACACAGGGAGGTGTGTGTGTGTGTGTGTGTGTGTGTGTGTGTGTGTGTGTGTGTGTGTGTGTGTGTGTGTGTGTGTGTGTGTGTGCTGGCGCCCTGTCAGACTATCACTTCATTAATCTGTGCCTCTCACTCAGGCCCTGCCGCTGTTCGCGCTCCAGTTCCTGAATGGTGTGGGTGACCTCCTGGACCTGGTCCCGGCTCTGACGCCTCGCTCCAACTCCTCGGCGGGCTCGGCCGCCTTCAGGCGGCCCGGGATGGGCCTCTGCACGGCCCTCATAAAGGTCAGGCTGAGCCGTGTTGGACCGTTCAGCAGCTCTGACTGCTTTTATGAGCAAAAGGTCAGAGAGAAAACGGGATCAGCGGAGGTTGGTCTGCACTTCTCTCTTTACTTTCCTCCTTCTAAAGAACTTGTGTTAAACATAAGGCTCGGGGGCCAAATCTGGCCCACCACAGCTTTTTATGTGGCCCTCTAGAGTCCACTTGGACACACAAGTATAACAAATATAATAAGCATAAGCCAACAGTTGTATGTTTAAATATTTTATTA
This sequence comes from Poecilia mexicana, assembly GCF_051168715.1. Taxonomy (NCBI): domain Eukaryota; kingdom Metazoa; phylum Chordata; class Actinopteri; order Cyprinodontiformes; family Poeciliidae; genus Poecilia; species Poecilia mexicana. Next base: position 1,314,652 of record NW_028263388.1, read on the forward strand.
ATCAAATCAAAGCAATTTTTATTTATATAGTGACAAGTTACAAATATAGGGGCCTCCATAGTGTGGTCCGGGGGCCATTTGCGGCCCATGAAATGATTTTAGGTGGCCGTTGGTCAGAATTCATTTTTATTCTATGTGCTTATTAAATTTAGGCTGCCGGTTAATACAGATTTAAAAACTATTTTTAGGGAGCAGCCTATCAAAAAAGAGATAGACAATTTAAAATCTTAAAATAGGAAATGTAAGAGGGGACAATTTTCTGTTTTAATATGATTTATTAGTAAAATCAGCCATTAACATTCAGTAACCTCTGATAAAATGTAGACTTTGGTATTCCCTTTTAATAAACTTTTCAAAATGAACCAAGACTGAGAAAAAAGACAAAAAATGTAGAAAAATGTGATCAACCCAAACATTTAAGTTTTATTGTTTTTTTTTTAAACATGGCAAAAGTTAAAAACACGTTTCTATTTTAAATCTACAATCATGTATAGATTGGTTAGAGAACAGTCGCTGCTTTCATGGTTAGTTTACGGCTGATCAGGTAAAACGGAAAACAAAACAATAGTTTTTGCAATTATGATAAAAAACATACAAAAAAGTTTGGTCAGGCAAAAACATGAAAAATGAATTTTAAAGTCAGAGCGAGCCAACCCTCCTGATGAACCGGTTGTGTTTCTGTGTGGGTCATCGTGACGTCCTGCTCTCTGTCGGCTGCTCAGGTTCTGCCCGGTTATGAAAACCTGCTGCTGGGCCACTCCAGCTGGTACAGCTACGCCGCCACCATGCGGATCTACAAACACTGGGACTTCAGGGTTTCCGATCCGCGCGTCCACACCGGGCAGATGTCCTTCAGCAGCTACCCGGGTACCAAGCCCAGGCTTAACTCATCCACATGTCACAACACCTGCAGATTTTACTCTGAGCCCACTGAGCGGTCGGTCCTCCCGGCTGTGAGTCACAAAGTCAGCATGAGCTGAAATGCATTCCCTCCCTGACGGTGCCGTCAGAGGAGACTCAGGTGTTCAGGCCAAAGATTTGTCAAGTAAAAAATCCTCTTACGGGCTCCACTCCATCAGAACCAAAGTGGTTTTAAGGAGCTATTTATAGAGCGCAGCAGGCGAGGTTTTCACTTTACTTTATTAAACTGAAGCAATGAAACGGCGCAGGAATCCAGCAGGATCCGCCATCTTGTTGCTCTGGTTATTGGTTGTTTGTAATAACTTTAATGTTGTGGCTTTTTCTTTACTTCTTTACCTGCATGGTGTTTGTTTCCTGACATTTCTGGATGTATTATTGGCAGTAATGTCTTGCCATATTCTGTGTTGTTCGTTATTATCTTGCCGTCTCGTTTTATTCCTTTGTTTTTAGTCTTTTCTCTCATTTGGTTTGTAGACCTTGTTGTGTTTTAAGCCAGGGGGTCCAAAGTGTGTTCTGAGGGCCGGTTGTGGCCCTTTGACTGAATTTAACTGAATTTGACTAACCCTAACTGCAATTCAATGATGTAATAAGGATAAAACTATTTATCAACATAATTTTCACCAAATGTAAAATGTTAACACAAAGTATTTTAAAGTCTTTTTATAAACATGCAGAATCAAGTTTATCCAGAGATTTTTACTGAAAAGTTGAATTTGCTGAACCCAAACCAGCTTTTATTTATTAAACTTTCCAAATATTAGCAAACATTGTGGAAGAAAGTGACCCAAATTATGTTCTTTTACTGAATCAATTTATTTATTTGTATTTTTAAGCTTAAGTAGTTGCAAATCTGCAGAATGTGACAGCTCTTTATCCAATTAAGTGTCAGATTAAGAAATTACTAAAGTAATCTTTAGCTGCAGATGTTATATTTTGTCAGTGTGTCCCGTTTCTACTGCCACCCTGGGCGAGTGTCCATGTCAAAAACCGCCACTAGGTGGCGGTGTAAACCTTTGAATCCTGCTTATTTGTCTTGTTTTATTTGAAAATGTTGCAGTAGGATGTCAGACTAACTCCTCCTCGTCCTGCAGGGTTCCTCATGTCTCTGGATGATTTCTACCTGCTGGGCAGCGGCCTGCTGATGACGCAGACCTCCATCGGCGTCTTCAACGCCTCGCTGTTCTCGCGGCTCAGCCCACGCCGCCTGCTGGCCTGGCAGAGGGTCCGCCTGGCCAACGGCCTGGCCCGCAGCGGAGAGGAGTGGGCGCAGCTCTTCTCCAGATACAACTCAGGTGGGATCTGAGCCACAACCAGACAAAATTCACCTGATGAGCAAACGGGATGTTTAAAGTCACAATCTGCACCGTTTTCAGCCGAGCCTGCAGCTTCCCGTCCGCAGCGAACCGACTTTATAGTTAAAATATGAAACTTGCCATTTTACAGCACAATTAATATAAATGTAAATTATACACATTTTAAGTTATATAAACTTTCTTTAAAAAACAAGAAAAATTCTGCGTTGAAGAGTCAAAACTTTGCAGGAGAAAATTCTGATATTTTCTTGAAAATGTTTTTTTCTTTTTGACTTTTCAATTTTAAATATGTTTTCTAGAAAAGAGAAAATCTTTGATTTTTTTTCCCCCTGAAAAGTTCTGACTTTTCAAAAAATATTTTTTCCGGAAAATTTTCATGTTTTCAAACTTTAAAACTTTCTTGTTTTTTCTAGAAAACTCCTAAATATTTAGAATTTTTATTCTATCTACAATGTCGCAGAAATGGCTCCTGGTCTTCAGCCTAAAGAGAAATCCTCCATCTTGTTTCCATCTGGTGAAGAAGGAAGTTGCTCTCAGTGTCTTCAGAGGTTTTTGTGTCGTTTCCTTCAGTGGTTCTTGGTGCAGCGCCCCCACAGGCCAGGAGGGGAACAGGTTGGTTTGACTCAGAGCAGCTGGAGGTGGAGCAGATGTTCTGGTTCCAGTAGAACCGAGTCTAACGGACCATCAGGAGGAAACAGATCGAGTGTTTCGGAGTCTTCCCGTCTCCGCCTCACTGAACATGATGGTGCTTGTTAGCTCTGCTGGGAAAGTCTTATGCAAGAAGCAGCCAGAGACGCCTACAATAGTTTCATAATTGTTTGTTCTTCAGGTGAATCAGAAAATTCAGACTTTCAGATGTTAGAGTCACATTTATCATGTGGTTGCTATAGAGGGACGGTAACATTTATAGATTTCCCCTGAATTACTGAAGCTCTTTAAAGTGGTCAGGGTTAGTATATATTTATACTAGTATAAATATATACTAGTATTAGTATAAGCTCCATTAGTATTGATGGACCTTGAATTTTGCTTGAATTCTGATTTTGTTTCTACGTGTTTCATTGTGATTTTATGTGACGGACCAACACAAAACGATGAGTAGTTTTAAACAATTAAATCTGAAAAGTTTAATTGTGTTCATAGATAACATCGTTAAAGACCTTCACCATGTTTTCCTACCCTGACGTGGTTGTTTGGAGGAACGTTTGTCGGTTTGCTGTGTTTTCTGGCCAGCAGGTTCATGTGTTCATTTTAGAGGAACTCTAACCACAGCAGGGGGTCAAACCGCGGTCCCATTTGATTCTGTTCAGGGTTGTTCCACTTTGGGCGGACCGTCCTGACCCAGAACAGATTGTTTTTATAACTCGTAGCTTTCTAACCAGTTTTGTTTGTTTGTTGGTTGATGTGAAGGATTTACTCCCTAACAGGTGCTGGTTTTTGTTCTTCTATTTTCTAATTCATCTGGTAAATGTATTGCTTTTGTTTGGAGGAAGTAACTTGCTGTATTTAATGTTATGTTGTAATCATTCTCTCTTCTTCTTGAGGTCACCTGGTCATGTGTTGCCATGGAAACGCGCCCATGAGCAGTGCTGACAAGGTGTTTCAATGAGCCTCACTGGGAGAATCCGTTGAGAGGGAGAGGAGATGTTTTGGATTTTGTTTGGTCAGATTGATTTTGATTTAGTTTTGAAGTTGTTGGAGTTAATTGTAATCATGTAATATTTTTCTAGGAATATAGTTTAGCACCAATGTGTTTTTTATCTTTCTGGAAATGTAAATGCTGTCTCTACCCCTTAATAGGAGCCGATGCTTTAAGAGCCAGGTGGTTCAGAGGGAGAGTTTTTCCTCCTGTTGGTTGAATTCATGTCATGCTGTAACCTGGAATGAAATGTTTGAAGAACGGCATGAAGAAAAAATAATTCAGAGCTCTACAATTTCTGGATTAAGTCTGATTTGTCATCACAAACCAACAGTTGCTATTTTCACTTCGTGTCAACAAAGTGGAAATACTTTGTTGACCGATCCATCCATCCATCCATCCATCCATCCATCCATGGATGGATGGATAGATTTTTTTGCGTCCAACTTCTAATAAAATTTTATTTTCTTTGACATTTTTGTAAATTTTATAAAAGCTAGAAGGATCTTGAATAGAAAAGCCTGCCACACTTTTCAGATCCGTTGTAAACCTTTTGGAATCGGTTTCCTCGCTGTGCTGCGACGCTCTGGGTTTCAGGAACCTACAACAGCCAGTACCTGGTTCTGGACCTGAGCAGGGTTCTGCTGCGCCGCAGCATCCGGGCCGGCGCGCTGACGGTGGTGGAGCAGATTCCCGGGAACGTCGTCCACTCCGACCAGACTCCGGCTTTACGCAGAGGTGGGCGGCCGCCTCCGTCTCTGGTTCTCGATCCGCTCGGTCTGGGTCGTTCACCTGGCCTCCCGCGTTCGGCAGGTTACTGGCCGTCCTACAACGTCCCGTTCCACGCCGAGGTCTACGCCCAGAGCGGGTACGCCACCATGTGGGGGCGCTACGGAGAAGACTTCTCCTACGACCTTTGCCCCCGAGCCAAAATCCTCCGCAGGGACCAGGCCAAGGTGTCCGACCTCAGCTCCCTCAAATACATCATGAGATACAACAGTAGGTCTAACAAAAACTGTATTCATAATCTATAATCACCGGACATTTTATTAGGTACACCAGCCCCACTGTGTGTTACATAAGGAGTGAATGAGCCAATCACAAGTCAGCATCCAGACGGGCTGAAAGCGACGCGCTGAGGTCCAAACTGAGCATCAGGATGGAGAAGGAAGAAGAGTTCAGGTGTTTCTGAACTCTCTGGTTTATTTAGCCTGATATAGAGAAATTCATATAGAATAGAATATACTTTATTGATCCCCAATATCTTCAGCTTGTTATTTGTACATTTGTAAATATTTAATTCACAAGCTAAATTTTTAATTTCCAGACTAAATATTTAGTTATCAAGTCTAACATAGTAAATATTTAGCTTCCTGACAATATATTTAGTTAAAGCTAACATGTTGAACTGAATATTTAGAAGGGAAACTAAATATTTAGATTCTGAACTAAACATGTAGCTAAAGCTAACATGGCTAAAGCTAACATGTTGAACATGTTAGCCGAAAACAGGATATGTTTTCAGCTAACATGTTTGCTAACAAAATATTTAGGTAAAATTTAAATATTTAACTAGACATTTAATTTTACTAGGCATTTATTTTCAAAACTAAATATTTAGGTCAAAGGTAAATATTTAGCTAATATGCAAATTAGTTTGGCAATGAACAGAAGTGGACTATCAAAATAAAAGCTGTGTTTTGCTGACCTCTATATGAACTCCTGCTGCAGGTGAGACTGAATCGCTTCAGTCGTCACTAAAATAATGTTTTTTTTATCCATTATTTTCCTCTCAACATGTCTAACTTGTTTGGTGAAAATAGACGTATTGTTTTAGCGACTATGCAGACATTCGCTACTGTAAACTGGACAACTAAAACCCAATCCGGTTGTGTTCCAGACTATAAGAGAGATCCCTACTCCAAGGGCCATCCATGTAAAACCATCTGTTGCCGTAACGACCTGAGACCAAGGAGGCCACGCCCAGGAGGTTGCTATGACACCAAGGTCAGAGCATGTTTCAGTTATAGCCAGAACACCTTATTTAGGAATGTTAAATGCATATAGGTTGTTTTCCCTACTGATAGTCCAGTAGACTCGGTTCTATTGGGACCAATACTCTACATTTGATGCAAAACATCCAAAACAAACCGCTAGCCTAGCGCTAGCAGCAGAAATGGCTCCTGGTCTTTAGCCAAAGACTAAAGAGAAATCCTCCAGCCGCTAAAATCTGACGCCTCCATCTTGTTTCCATCTGGTGAAGAAGGAAGTTGCTCTCAGTGCCTTCAGTGTGTCGTTTCCTTCAGTGGTTCTTGGTGCAGCGCCCCCACAGGCCAGGAGGGGAACAGGCTGGTTTGACTCAGACCAGAGAGAGAGAGAACCACAGCAGCAGGAGGTGGAGCAGATGATGGAGTTCTGGTTCCAGTAGAACCGGGTCGACTGGACCATCAGGTGTTAAACGTCCATAGGGAGTCATGGCTGATGAGATGAAAGATGGCGTTTCAGCGGCTTCATCCCTTCTCTGAAGTGCTGTTGTGCTGACGCTGCATCACAGTAAATCAGCATTTGCAGAGTAAGGGTGTTTACAGTAAATCAAGTCAGAGGATCAGAGCTGTCACAACAGATTCTGGTTACAGGGTCGTCTGCAGACTGTGTGATTTAGATGAAGCTTTCTGTAGAAGATGACCTCACAGCTGGGCACCAGAAACTTCCACTGAGGAGAGTTACTTTCTCTCCAGGTGACAGACTACCAGATGGCCCTGCAACTGACCGCCGAGGCCGTAAACGGGCCCACCACCCAGGGGGGACTCCCCCCGTTCTCCTGGAGGTCCTTCAACCTCACGGCTCATCAGGGTCTCCCAGAAACCTACACGTTTCCCTTCGTCACCATGAAGCCCACGCTGCGCCGGCCCTGAGATATTGACCAGCTAAGGCCAGCTAAGATTTTAGCTAACATCTCTGCCTGTTAGCTGCTAAAGCCAGCTAACATCTCCACCTGTTAGCTGGCCTGTAAGCTACAGCTAACAGGTGGCTACAGCAAGCTAACATCTCCGCCTGTTAGCTGGCCTGTTAGCTACAGCTAACAGGTGGCTACAGCGAGCTAACATCTCCGTCTGTTAGCTACAGCTAACAGGTGGCTACAGCAAGCTAACATCTCCGCCTGTTAGCTGGCCTGTTAGCTACAGCTAACAGGTGGCTACAGCGAGCTAACATCTCCACCTGTTAGCTACAGCTAACTGGTGGCTACAGCCAGCTAACATCTCCGCCTGTTAGCTGGCCTGTTAGCTACAGCTAACAGGTGGCTACAGCCAGCTAACATCTCCACCTGTTAGCTAGCTATAACTAGGTTCGGATGTTAAGCTTTTTTCATTAAAAAAAGTAATCCTTGTTATTCTTTAACCATCAGGAGTTTCTACCTCTGTGTCTTTTCTTCTGTATAAAAATATTTTAAATGTTTCAACTACATTGAAAATAATTTCTACTGAACACAGCGACCAAGTGACTTAACAGGTTTTGATCCAGTGAATACAGTTTTTTAATCTCTCTAGATGTTTTGTCTTTCTCAAACCTCCTTCCTGTGCTGCTGATCTTCTTGAGTTTCTGACCCATAAAATAAATTAGAATAAAAAGTATTTGGTAAAAATGAGACTCAAGTATAGAGTAACTGCTTGATCGAAATGAATGATATAATAAAGAAGAAAATACAAATGAATGTGCAAAATCAGGTATTCTAAAGAATAAAAATAAAGAATAACAATCAGAAAATAAATTCAAGAAGAAGGAAAACATTTCTAGATTTTTTTCCACAACATAAAGTCACAGATCCATTCTTCACTCTTCACCAGCCAAACCAAAGTGGGCAGCACTGAGATGTTTTAGGCCAAATAATACAGAATTAAACATAAAACATAAAGAAAGCACGGATAAGACCCAATTTACACAGTTTATTAATTTGTTGTTTACTCTGTAAAGCTTCCTGAAAATATGAAGTCTAAGAATTTAATAATGGAGAACTTTTTAAACTTTTCAACAAGACCCATATTTTGTTTTTCTTTGTCTCCCTTTAAACAATTTCACATTCAGTCAAGTTTGTAGTTTCTAAATTCCTTTGCTATGATTTAGTAACGTGATCGCAGAGTCCCCCAGGTGCTACGTGACTGAGCTTGTTAGCTTCGCTGTGGACGTTCAGGGTGGAAGTAGAAAAAGTTGCTTCAACTCTATGTTTACCACGCGTGTTTTATCATTGTAGAGTAAAAACATAACACTGTAACCATATAGAATGTAAAATAAATGTTTATCAGGTTACTACTCAGTTACATTTACTTGAGTAACTTTTTTAAAATTTTCTTTTAGGAGTATTTTTACTATGCTATACTTTTTACTTATTGTTACTTTTTGTTATTTATATGAGTTATTGTCATTTTCATCCTTAATATGGCACAATTTCCACTTTATATCTTGGTCTGTCTATAATTTTTAAATGTTAAATGACTGATAAGTTTATCAGTAACTCGTTATTAAGTAGACTTTTTTTATTTTTATTTTTTATCCAAATACCTTTTTACTTGTGTAATTTACTTTACTTTAATCTGTCAAAGTACTGCTACTTTTACTTCAGTGCATTTTTTGTAAACTCTACCCACCTCTGCTTTCAATTAAATCAGCATTCCCGTATTAAAATGTCAATGTCTAATCTTGAATATCGTGTTTTCATTGGCTGGAAGCAGAAAGTCATCATAGTTAAACACATTACCGTCATAGACATGGTTACCGTTACGATCTAAAACCGGAAATGTGGCTCTTATTGTGAAAGAGCATTTTCGGAAGTAGAATGTTTGCTTCGGGAAGCTTAACGTGGCTGATATTTGAGCTAATGCAACTTGGGGGCGGGGCTTGCGCTACCGTTGGCGGACAGAAGGAGCGGAGCCTGCAGACGGGTTCGTCCGCCTGAACGTCGTGTGTCTGGGTTTCCAACAAATGGCAACAACCGCAGAAGACGTGCGGGAACCGGCGGACGTCGCCGCACCGTCCACGCACCTCAGCGGCACCCAGCACCACAACAGCAACAACAACAATAACAACAACAACAAAGACACAGAGGCGGCGGCGGGGGAGAGCGCGACCTCCGCCACCTCCGCAGCCTCCGAACCCGGCGGGACGGCGGGGCAGAGCATCGGCAACGGCTCGGTCATCAACAACAACGGGGGGAACAACGGCAAGTGGGTCCGGCTGAACGTCGGCGGAACGGTGTTCCTCACAACGCGGCAGACCTTGCTCAAGGAGCAAACTTCGTTCTTGTACCGGCTGTGCCAGCAGCAGGACCTGCACTCCGACACGGTGAGTCCGGCCGGGAAATGTTGATCCTCGGAAGGCGGTGAGGAACAATAGTTACACAAAATAACAAGGAGTTATGGAGAGAGAATGCATGGAAAGTTCAATGACCTCCCAGAGGTGGCAGAGGTGATGTGTTCAGGTCCTGTGGGACATCTGCATTTGATATCTATCGGCTTTGAAGTGTTGTTTATCACCACATATCTATCAGCTGTTGATTTGTTTTCATTCTCTTAGCAAAACTGTTATTAGCGCACAGCTAGCTAACCAGTAGCTTAAAAGCACCAACAGAAGACTTGAGGTTAAAAGTTTAAAGATACCATCCTGCAGTGCATTTCTTTTTCACTAACTGATGTAGACTGACAGAAAAAACACAGCTGGAAAACTGGGTTTGGATTTTACAAAATGTCAAGTTTTTAAAACGTGATGTTAAAGAATAAAGCCCCCAGCCAATTTGGCGGTGCCTGTTTGAGTGGATGACATCACAGAAGGCTCAAGAGTGGAGCTGATCAGCTGGTGTTGCCAAACTTTGGACAAAATGTTTTTGTATGCGACCTGAACTCTCAGTCACCGTACTTATCACAGCAGAAAAACACGGACATTGCCTTACTTTGCATAACAGCTTTGCTGTGCAGACGCTTCACTCACATCGGCATGCTTGATATTTAAAAGTGAAACTGACAGGTTGATCTACCTTTGGAATAATTTGTATGATTATTTATTGCTCACAATAAACAATAAATAATTTGCATGATAAATTTAAATGAGCTCCACTTTCAGTTGCATGATTTATAATTTTTCTCTTTCTACCAAAAACTGGTGTTTTGGTCTCAGCTAGCCCTTATTTTGAAGGACAATTTTCTTTACAGAGACTTCATCATTCATCTTGTCTGTTGTTTTATTTATTCTGGATATTTAAAATGTGTTTCTGTGTCAAATCTTCATTAGAATTTAAAATGTATTGATCTTGGAGAATGTGAGAATAGTCACAAAACAATATCGCTTATCGCAATAACTTCTGGGAGATCTTATCATCCAGCATCATTTGTTATCGTAACAGGTCTGGTCACTTTTGATCCCAAAATATGAGGGAAAAAATGGATGCATAAAATGAGATGAGGATGAAACAACCTTGATCCCAGAATGCATGCACTATTCAGAACAGCCACACAAAGATGTGACAGAACTTTAAATCCCCCAAACTGTCCGTATTGTCGGGTTATTTTTGCTGTTTTCATCCAGTATCTGATCAATGAGCATCAATAACTATGAATACATTTGAAAATGTGAATCAATGCCGATACTGTGGGCAGCTTAGCGATACAAATCACACTTCTGGATGTGACTACTAATATCCTAAAGAATTGCATTACAAATAAAATGTTTTTCCAGAGCATGAATGTTTTGGGGGCTGTGAATGTTGTTATGCAGTTACAGCCACACAGTGATCTAAAAACGGAGTAATTAATAGTTCTGATTGCCACTTTAATGGCCATCATAACAGCATTAACTGGCGACCGTCCGCCATAGACAGGACTGGAAGTCCAGCTGCTTCTTTTTCTCACATTTACAGCCGTTTGTCAAATTAACACATTTTGCCAAAAGTTATTGTGATAAACGACAATAATGTTGTTTTGAAACCATTTTCAAGTAACGATTGGTAACAAGAACACATTCTGAAAAATCAACAAACATTAAATTCTAACGAACATTTGACACTGGAACTGGAAGACATTTTAAATATTCAAAATAAACAAAGAGAAACAACAAATAAAATTATTTCTGAAGTCTCTGTAAACACAAATCTCCTCCAAAATAAGTTGAAGACTTTAATCATTCAGTTATTGGTAGAAAAACAGATCAAGAATAAATCATGCAAATGGAAATTGATCTTGCTTTAATTGTTAAATGTCTTTTTTAATGCATCCAGCAGCTTTACTGGTCCTTCTGGTTGACAGCTACTGGCTGTGCTCCAGTTTCACGCATGGCGGCACCAACTGGTGGAATTGGTAGAGATTACCCGTTTTCTGCAGAAATGCAAGGCTGGTGTTGTGTAGGCTGAATGTGAGCTAATATTGTGTGTGTGCAGCCTGTTTCTCTCTCCTCTGTGTGTGTGTGTGTGTGTGTGTGTGTGTGTGTGTGTGTGTGTGTGTGTGTGTGTGTGTGTGTGTGTGTGTGTGTGTGTGTGTGAGTAGCTGGGCTCAGATGGATGAACACGTGCCGCCTCTTCTGCAGGGAGCTGCACAGTTGGTATCCGTGCAGCTGGCATCTTATGGGGACAGAGAGGGAAACCTATTATGCGTCTGCCAGTCACATGGAAGCCGAACGCGCTGAAAGGACTGCAGCATCTCATTAATGCTGCACGTTTCCTTTATGCTGCAGCCTTTGATGTGGATGAGGCTCACAGAGCGCGACATGTCTCTACTGACGGTGAAAACCTTCGCAGAGTCAGATCATCTAACGATGTTAACAGCCGGAGACGTTATAGATGATCTACCTGATGGTCTGAAGTTCAGCCTCACAGAGCGCAGCAGCAGGAAATATGATAATTAGTGACATTTAGTGAAGATCTATAAACAAACTCAAACAAATGAGCATCTTAAACTCGTGCATCATTAAGGAGATTTACAACCCGGCAGGTTGGTGGTTCAATCTGCTGCATCAGAGCCACAGGGAGACGTTTAGCTCGTCTTGACCTTGCTGGTTGCTGAATGATGATGATGGAAACAGAATCTGGTGTTAAACTCTCCGTTCTGCTCTTCGCTTTGGCTAAAACTCATTCATGATCATCTTTAAACATATTCTAGCAAGAGCCTGCCGAACAAATGCTGCGGCAAGCCTAATTTCATTGAAGCATGGATTAATATTTAAACTTAGTAAATGAGAAAAAGACACTTTAAAGTCTATTTGTGGTTCTGCTTTGGACCAACGGAAACCATAAATCAAATCGTGATACAGTAAAACATTCCCACCCCTAGTTTTTATCCTGACGACATTTCTAACGGCTGCAGGAAACACATTAAAACTAAAATGAATTTGCTTGAACTAAAGTTTTCAGCAGCTTCAGAACTTGATGTTTTTTGGCTGCATTTTCAGCCTGATGATGAAAATCAACAATTAAAAGAGAAAATAAAAACTAGAATGTTTAGTTTTTCAAAAATTCCTGCATTAAGAAATTCCCTCTTATCTACATTTACACAGATCTGCTCCAATGTTTAGATTTTCTGATAAATCAGATGTGAAGCTGAACCCAGAGCCAGCAGCAGGGCTCGGTGCAGCTGCAGTGGAAACAGAAATCCCGGGTGTCCTCCACCCTCAGCTCCCTCTGCTCAGCCTGAAGACGCAGCAAAACGCCAAACTCACAAACACAAATATGTCACAGAAACACCAGCTGCACCTTTCATTAGCTGCACCGCTACCAACAAACTCAAACCCAGCATATTGTTCACATCCATGCTGTTATTCTCAATTTCATGCACAAATATTCAGTTAAACTGGGGATGCAAGTTAACGATCGAGTTCATCTTAAGTTGAGTTTTCTCTTGTCAAAAATCGTTTCATAGCAGAACAGTCTGTTTTTTTAATATGCTCGATTTAAAATAAAAAATCATAAAATTTTAACAGCATTTTGTATGAGTTGTATTAAATACTGACTGAATAAACAGAAATTGTGTTTTTTTTTCTCCACATTATTTCTTTTAGCCCTGACTTTGGTTGAGCGTTAATATTTAAAATCTAAACTGCATAAAAATCATCTTGCATCCCAAACAGACTTTCCCGCTCTGCAATGGCCGCCATCTTTGTTTCTGTATTAGCTGGTTCCGCTTCTAGATGACCAGCAGCGCCCTCTGCTGGACGGAGGCCAAACTACCACACTGAAAATGGTCCAAGCAGACATTATTAATTGATTGGAAGGCATTTTAATCTAATAAACCATTAACCAACATTAATAGTAAGATTAATTGTTTGCATCTCTAATTAAATCAATTTATCTGGAGAATTATCCATCTTAGAGGCACATTCCTGTGAATCTGACTGGTATTTTTATTAGTTGTACAAAAGTTTAGTCTGTTTTCTAATGTAAATTTGAAAGCAGTCACATGTTTCTTGTTTTGGTTTCATAATTTTAATTTGTGTGAAGGAAGAATAAAGCTTATTTCTATTTTATTCTTTGCAGTTCCACCAGGATTTTGCCATTTTTATATATTTTTTGTGATTGAAATCACAGATTTTCCGGTGCTTTAAAAATATTCTTTAGAAATATTTGCAAGGAAATATGCCATATTTTTATCATATTGTTTTTTACTGAATTCCTGATATTTAGTCAAAGTTTTTCCACTTCTATCAGAGACACGTCATTTTAAACGTGAGGCTGCAACCCTCAGCATTTGCAGGGATTTAGTGTCTTTATTGTGAAGCGGGTGTAGTTTTGCTAACAGTGGCAGAAGGACGATGGTTTAATGCTCTCACTTCCCTGGTTGATGTTTCTGCTCAGCTGAAGAACGAGACTTTTCCTCCTGCTGGGACGGAAACTGAACTCCTGGAGCCCAAATCGAGTTTAGTTTGATATGGGCTCTGCTTTTACTTAAATCTGTTTTATTCTGAGCATTAACCTCTGAATGAACCGTGAACACTTTGGATCGGCCGAAGCGATGGATCCGGAGAACTGCCTGTGGATGCGTGAGTCAGCTAGAAGTAAAAGATCGTCTACATTTAGCAAAGATAATGCATTTAGCTGCAGTTTCTTCCACTCAGCAACCAGGAAGCCTGAAAAGTTGACCTCAGTCTCCAGGAAGATCCGATTTCCAGGCTGCCAGCTAAAGACCAGTCCATCCTCTGAAACACTCAGAGGTTCTTCTGCTGAAATACATCCGATAAGATGAAAACGGTGCTAAATATTTGCTCTCCTGGCTGCAGTTTGTTATTGAACCGTTTAAAATCTTTGTGTTGTGAGTCTGAAGGTTTCTGTCCCAAAATAGTCTGGAAAAGTACCAAGTGCACAGATTTCTCCTGAACGCCTCATCAGGCGCCTGCTGTGTTGACCAGAAACACTTTCAGCCATAATTTCCTTTCTTCTCCCACTTTAATGTTTTCATGTATTAACACCTTCTGTCATCCGCCAACTTCACATTTTATTAATATTTTATCATAGACCACCGCTGAGAGATAAAACAATAGCAGTATAAATCGCAAAATAAGTTTTTTCTGATGGACATATGACAAAGGGTCGATATAGACGTTTAATATACAGAAAAGCCAATAACAATAAGAGCTGGACCAATCAGCAGCAGGCAGACGCGCTAACAGCTAGTATTAGCTAGCTGTCAGCGTTTGCACATCCAGTTTGCAAGGATCTCACAATAAAGGAATTATAAAAAGTTATAATGAAGCACATTTACCTGCTCGAACAGAGAGACGCCTCCTGCATCATCACGACGGGTTAAGCTAACCGTTACTAACTCGGATCATATTAGAAACATGCCAAAAAATTCACTAAACTGCTGATTACTGAGGATAAAGTCCAGCTTCATTCTGCTATGAACTGATTTAGTTTTGTAATCATCCCAGCTGTGACGCGTCCTGCAGGTGGAAACGAGCCGCCGTCGCTTCCTGGCCGGCGCCGCGTGTTCAGACACGACGGAGCCGCCGGTTCAGACGTGCGCTGGAATTCACACCGACGGAAAAACACTCAAAGTACCACAGATATCAAGACTTGTCTCAATGCAGCTGAGATGCTAAAATCCAACTGTGTCGCTTCACCTTGAACGCATCGCTGGAAGCAACGAGCAACATGGTGGCGTCTGCTGTGCTGAAGCTTTACTGAACGCTCTCGTGTTAGCTTAGCTTAGCTTAGCTTAGCTTAGGCTACGCTCAGAAATATCAGAAAAATAATGAACTGTTTATATATTCAATCTGCTGTTTTGGACATAAAACCAGTTTCACATAATAAACGTTTACTGCTCAACCTGGCAGTGATTAATTACGGATTATTATAATTAAAAGGAAAATAACGAAGCGTTTATCCCTCATAATTAAGCAGATCAGAACAATCAAACTAAAAATAAAATCAATGCCGTTTGTTTGCTTAGGAGTTTTTGTTTCCATCAGAAAGATAATATTTATTCATTATGCAACATTTTTCTTGCCAAATGCAGCAGAAAATGATAAACTGGCCTCCTGGTTTTACCAGCAGCTGGTTCCTAACCAAACGGGTCAGAACCGCCATCTGATCCACAGCCGCTGCTCTCCACTGAAAACCAAGTTTTACTGGGTCTCTAATTAATTCATTGTAGTTTAATGAAAAACAATCAGCAAAATAAGCAACATTTCCCATTTGGAACCTATTTTTCTACTAAATAACTGGAATAAACAGTCATATGAGCTCAACAACAAAAATATTTATAATTTTTAATTGTCTTTGATAGGAACATTCGAACCGATATGAGTCACGTGACCAACCATCAGATTGGAGCAAAGCGGCTTCGTCGTCCATCAATGTTTTTGGATGAGCATCAGATTTATGGACCCACCATAAACCAGCTGATTCAAATAAAATATTAAACATTTTATTAAAATACGCCCTGATGAGTCTCATTTGTCTGATTAATTCCCGTTAATGTAACAACCTTTAAACTGGTATTAAACATATTTTCATTAAACCCACAAATGTTTTTAAAAATCGTTTTAATGGTCTGATGTAATATTCTAATTTTAAATATATTTGCATTACCTGTCAGTGTAAAGTCAAAACAACTGAACGTCCATCTGTGTGTAATGTAAATAAAGTTAAAAAGTTGATAAAATAAATTGACTTTTCAGTCATATTACAGCAAATGTTTGTATTTTTGATAATAATCTGCTTTTCCAGGTAAATTCTCTGTTTTCAGATTAAAGCTGGAAATGTTAACATGTTTTTTTTTTCTTGGCTTCATTTCCTAAACAAATGATTTTTACTCTGCTGCTGCATTTGGTCCTCAAACAGTCCTAGTTTTCAGTTTGTGTTGACCAGTATGGAAAACGTTTCTGAATAAAAATGAAAGAAGTCAAATTGTTAGAAAAAGATGAAAGATAAACATCAACATTTCTAATAACTCCCCAAACCAGAAGGTCTAGTTCAAACATTGGTCATCATGCTGCTTGTGCAGCTTTACAGGAATGATTTTATGTTACTCAGATCATGTTTCCAGTAAATAACTGAACCAGAACAATTCGTCTTTGATAGGAACATTTGGGCCGATATCACATGACGTCCCGATTTAACCACGCCGCGATTATTAAAGATATTAACTATTTCTGCAGTGAGTTCAGCGTAGAGCTGGATAAATATATCAATAATATATATCATAACAAGTGATCAATATCAATAGATAATACAGCTGATATATTCCGTAAGATCCAGAACCACAGGCATTCTGGGAGATGTAGGCAGAGGAAAAACTTTAGCAGCTTGGCCTCTCAGAGCTAGCTAAGCTAGCTGGTAGCATCAACTAACTCACTCATTCTTTGGTTGCCTAGCAACAACCTGCTGGGTAACAGCCGCAGTTTCAGGTTTCACTGCTGTGCCACATAACAGCTAAAAGATAAAAGACATGGAGGGAAAACTAAATAAAACGGAAAATGTCATGGCACCAGTTTGGAAGTATTTCAGATATTAAAAACAAAAAAAATCAATAATGATCAATTTAGACTAATATGAAATCCTTACAGCATGATACATTTTTCAGCCATATTATCCATTCCTAGTTCAGGGTGATCTGGTCCATTTGGAAGAATGTTGGGACGGCTCCGATCTAAACCCTGGAATCTGACGGATCAGAAAGTGGCAGAACCACAGAGGGGAATCCAGAACAGCCGCCATGACGCCCAGAGGGTCTGCTGGGCGCCGGAGACGTCTTTGGATCGTTTTCCTGTTAAAATAGTCAAACCATTTCTTCTTCCAATTCTTGCATTTGTTTTGGTTGCATTTACCCAGAATGCCCTGCAGTGTAGTCCACTTCCTGCTTTTAGAGCGGTCTCCAGTCCGCTTCGCGTTCATGTCAAACCGAACCCAGACCAGATGAACCGGACCAGGGCTCATTATATTGAAGACACACTGTGACCTCTGACCTCTGATCCCTCCCATCAGAACAGTTGGGGGTAACTGGGCCGACCAGAACCACAAACTGTCTGATTCTGAGAGAATCTCTGGATGTTTTCAAGCCGTCAAGTCATGATGACGGAGCGCCGGCCTGTCCTTCACTGCAGCTCTGCTTATTTAGGAGGTGTGTGTGTGTGTGTGTGTGTGTGTGTGTGTGTGTGTGTGTGTGTGTGTGTGTGTGTGTGTGTGTGTGTGTGTGTGTGTGTGTCAGGCCCCTTTTCTCTCTAATCACAGTGATTTCAGAACAAACTATCCCACATGCTGCGTTTCTGAACCCTTCCTCCTGGTTTCATGTCACATCCTCTCATCCTGCCTCACTAAGAGTCTCTGATTCCCTCCCAACATTTCTAAGACGGTTTCCTGAATTTCTTTTTACTGTTTTCTGTATTTTTCTGGCTGTTTTCTGAGTCTTTCTGCCCAGTTGTCTCCTCCCCGTTTCTTCGCCTTACAAACTGCTGGAGTCCTGATGCATCATTTAACTCAGATTTGTTAGATCAACTAAATAACC